>NW_018736208.1:0-41478 GCF_002204515.2 Aedes aegypti | reverse complement strand
AAAATAAAATAAATGTGCAAAAATCATTGTATTTTTGTAAGAAAAAAGTAGAAAACATTAAAAAACCTTAGATTTTTTGCTTGTTTGCACTTAGAATGTAATGCAATGGAAATTAGCAAATACCACTTTACTGGAACATGTTTCTAATAATGGAGAAAGTGCTTTTTTGAAAGATTCAACAATTTCATCATTCCAATATTTTTGTTTTTGTGGAATAGAATAGAAAAGCTTTCGAATGACATATTCAGATATAAAAATAAACGAGCATCCGTTTTTTTCGATGATATTTTATGCATCAACATGATACTATTAGGGATGGTACATGAATTATGTCACGCTAAATTTCAACTTTTCGACCCCTCCTCCTGTCACACATTTTGTATGAGTCTTCCGAAATTTTTGTTATGATTGACACGCTTGGCTTGACCAACCCCCCCCCCCCTCCCCTTGGAGCATGACATAAATTGTGCATGTCCCCTTACCTCTATTACTAGCACACTATGTAAACCTTATGTTGAAACTTATTCGAAAATCATCATTTCATTTTTGACCTATTCTAATCCCGAATAACACTAAAGGCATCTTATTCATAGCAGGTTTTAAATGAAAAATATGGCAACAAAATCTATTCACACGTATAACAATTCAATCAAATCAAGCAAGCAAATTTGGTAAATAATTTTCCGTTTATGGCATCTCTCCGGCTCCGTACACACCTTGAACTAGTTTCCATCCGGCTCTCGTTTGTTCCACTTCGACACGGCTTCGACACGTAGTAGGTAGTCGACCAAACTGCAGTAAAACGGCCATCGTCACTGACTACTGGCACTCAATAGACAGACCATCATCAGTGCGCATCGTACCTTCGTGCTGTGCGTACACGAATTCTCTCTGCTCTTGGAAGTTTTCTTAAAAACTACCTAAAGCAATAAAACAGTACTTTTCAGTGCTACACAAACAGTACTTTTCAGTGCTAAAATTAAAAACGGTACTTTTCAGTGCTACTTAAACAGTACTTTTCAGTACTATTTTTTCTACTATTGATCCCTTTACGATCCTTGTTTGGACCCGTGCCTTCGATTTTTCGTTGGACCCGTTGGCGAAAGCTAGCGGTGGTAATCCTTCTTGGACACCGTCTAGGGAAAAAACCTCTCGAAGGTCACGTCTTTCTCGTTTATTAACTAAACATGGTATCAACAACTAACAAAAGGAAGGGTGAATCTCTGAATTCACTACTTCCTTCCAAAAAAGTGGGTTTTAAAACTGTCACTGACACGTGGCACAGCCATGGAAGAAAGGACCCTTCCCACGGAATGCGAAGTTTTCTTCCAAGGGTGACAATGAATAATTGTTGAACATGAGCAATCTAGTTCGATGCTCTCAGCAAATTTTCCGAACACCAAATCGAACACCTCTAGCCCAGGCCTCTTTTATTCAAGTGAGGAAGCCAAAGAGTGCCGCCTATCCGTGGTCAGTTTGTTCCGAATTTGGGGGATTTAGGCAGGAGATCTTGAACTCCATTCAGGGGAATCAAGGTTTCCTTCCAAATCGCAAAGAAAGGAGACTGTCGCGTTTTGCCGGAAACTCTTAAAGATCGCGAACTTCTTCTCAGATATCTTGAGAGAAGAAGCACAAATTTTTTACTTATGACGACAAAACTGAACGTTTGTTCAAAGTCGTCTTGAAAGGTCTCTCAAGTGACCTATAAGTCACCTGAAAGAGATCAAAAATGGAATAAAATGATTACTTGGATTTTCACCAGTCCAAGTAATCATTATGAAAAAGAGAACCCAATCTGGCATTGTTCGGAAAGGGCTTTCTCAAGAATATTATTTAGTTCACTTTAACAAAAAAGAACTAAATAATATTAAAGCTTTAGAAAAAGCTAAACTTATGTTCGATGTCCGTGGACGTGGGAAACATTTCCAGAAACCTGGAGGAAATTACCAGAACCCCACTCAGTGCCGTCGTGCCAAAAGTGGGGTCATGGTACAAAAAATTGTCGCATGGATGCTAAATGCATGATTTGCGGAGGGTTCTTCTCACGCTAAGGACGACTGTCCTGTGAAAGAAGATACCAGAAAATTTCAATGCGCCAATTGCAAGGGCCCTCACAAAGCTAACTTTGGAATGCATTTCACGCAAAAGAGTCCGTTGAGGCTCGTGCCAAGCAGATGAAGGATAATATCCGTTACGATAACGGTCGTTTCCGGAATTTGCCTGGTAGAGTATCGAACAATGCCTCATTTTTCAGTTAACGATCGCTTGATTAGGAATCATACCCACCAGGAAGATCATAATCATGCTCATTCACAAACAAATTTTAATCCCGTCGGGTAGCCGTTCGAATCTTTCAATTTCGAATGTATCTACCCACGGTAAATCCTTTGCCGATATCGTAGGCAGGTAATTTGAACTCTTCCCCTGTTCGTTCCATGAGTACCCATTCTACTTGGTTTCAAATCAAATGGAAAAAACCCTACCGCCACAGGTAACTCCTACCCCGCTTCTTTCGTCTACCGAAAATTCCAATGGGAAATCTCAGATGATATGTCTGCCTCTGAATTTTTAATTTTCCTAACTGAACAATTGAATCTAAGGATTGATGCATGTTCAAGCCACCACTATGACTGAAGCAGTCCAAGTAGGTGTAAAATTTACAAATAAAATGTTATTGGATTATGTTTTTCTAAATGGATCCAAATAATAATTTAACATATTTTAAATTGGAAATGCTCGTTCTCTGAATGGTAAAGAGGACGGCTGTTTTAATTTTCTTACAGCTAATAAAGGTGCATATAGCAGTTATTACCGAAACTTATTTAAAACCTGGATCCAAATTTAAAGAATTTTATTTGATGAGTGCTTTTCAGGATATTTCTCAATTCAATACCCTGATAGCCCTACATGTTTTTTCCTCTTCTAGAAATCCATCTACGATTGACTTGGTCTTAACCGACTCTAGTCATCTTTGTAAGCCAATTAGTTACTCATGCTGATTTTGATTCTGATCATGTCCCTGTTACATTTCAAATATCGCATGAAAGCGATTCTCAATCCTATCAGCTCCACTTTCAATTATTTACGAGCCGACTGGAATATATATGAAAACGTATGTTGACTCTAATCTTGATGTTAACATTTCTTTAGAAACCTAAAATTGATATTGACAATGCTCTTGAAACTTTACAAATTCCATTGTTGAAGCCAGGAACATTGCAATTCCAAAATGTGAAGTAAAATTTGAATCCGTGATTATAGACGATGATCTTAAACTCTTGATCCGTCCTTAAAAACGTGAGGAGAAGGCAATTTCAACGCACTCGTGATCCTGCTATGAAAATTAATATGGCAGGATTTGCAGAAAGAAATCAAGAAACGTTTTGCAGATTTAAGAAACAAAAATTTTGAAAATAAAATTTCTCAATTGGACCCCGGCTCTAAGCCCTTTTGGAAATTATCTAAAATCTTGAAAAAACCTCAGAAGCCTATACCGGCATTGAAAGAGGAAAACAAATTATTACTAACTAATTGCGAAAAAGCTCAAAAACTTGCTATGCAGTTTGAAAGTGCTCACAATTTTAATTTAGGACTTACTAGTCCAATTGAAAATGAAGTTACTCAGGAGTTCGAAAATATTCTCAATCAAGAGAACGTTTTCGAAAATGCCTGGGAGACTGATTTGGAAGAAGTGAGTACTATTATTAAAAAATTCAAAAATATGAAAGCTCCTGGCGATGATGGAATTTTCTACATCCTCATCAAGAAACTTCCAGAAAGTAGCTTATCATTTTTAGTTGATATATTTAACAAATGTTTTCAATTAGCATATTTTCCTGACAAATGGAAAAATGCTAAGGTTGTTCCAATTTTAAAACCAGACAAAAATCCTGCAGAAGCTTCTAGCTATCGTCCAATCAGTTTGCTTTCCTCCATCAGTAAACTTTTTGAAAAGGTTATTTTGAACAGAATGATGGCCCACATCAACGAAAATTCAATTTTTGCCAATGAACAGTTCGGATTCCGCCATGGACATTCGACCACTCATCAACTTTTACGTGTAACAAATTTGATCCGTTCCAACAAATCTGAAGGCTACTCTACTGGTCTTGCTCTTCTAGACATAGAAAAAGCATTCGACAGTGTTTGGCATGAAGGTTGATTGTTAAATTGAAAAATTTTAATTTTCCAACATACATTGTTAGAATAATTCAAAGTTATCTGTCAAATCGTACACTTCAGGTTAATTATCAGAACTCCAGATCTGAAAGACTTCCTGTAAGAGCTGGTGTTCCCCAAGGCAGCATCTTGGGACCAATATTATACAATATTTTCACATCTGACTTACCTGAGCTACCTCAGGGATGTTAAAAATCTTTGTTTGCGGATGACACAGGCCTCTCCGCCAAAGGACGAAGCCTGCGTGTCATCTGTAGTCGATTGCAAAAAAGTTTGGATATTTTTTCTTCATACTTGCAAAAATGGAAGATTTCTCCTAATGCTTCCAAAACTCAACTAATAATATTCCCACATAAACCAAAAGCTCTTTATTTGAAACCTTCAAGTAGACATGTTGTCACGATGAGAGGGGTTCCAATAAATTGGTCAGATGAAGTTAAGTATCTAGGACTCATGCTAGATAAGAATTTAACTTTCAAAAATCACATTGAGGGCATTCAAGCCAAATGTAACAAATATGTAAAATGTCTCTATCCCCTTATTAATAGAAAATAAAAACTTTGTCTTAAGAACAAGCTTTTGATATTCAAACAAATTTTCAGGCCAGCCATGTTGTATGCTGTACCAATATGGACTAGCTGTTGTAATACCAGGAAGAAAGCTCTGCAGAGAATTCAAAATAAAATTTTGAAAATGATTCTGAGGCTTCCTCCCTGGTATAGTACCAATGAGTTACATAGGATATCCAATGTTGAAACATTGGAACAAATGTCAAATAAAATAATCAATAATTTCAGGCAAAAATCGTTACAATCTTCTATTGCCACGATTAATGCGTTATATGATTAGGTTAAGTTAGGTTAAGTATATTAAAAACTTTTTTTTTCTCTTATAAGCAGGTGAAAATCAACTCACCTGTAAAAAATCTGAACTGCTACGGCAAATGAAATGTAATATGTTGTTAACAAAATGTTAATAAAATCTTAGATTTGTTTTACCAAATTAGGATGATAGTGTTGTCTAATAACACAGAACACCTAGATATAAGAAATAATGAATGTAATGTTTGGAATGATACTAATAATAAAAAAAAAAAAAAAAAAAGACAGACAGACCATCATCGAACCATCCGGCCGGACAAGGCGTCGTCAGCTACCGAGGCCGGTTGGTCGCTTATTAAACACACGCAACGTATGTGGGCTTTCTTTTGGTCCCAGTCTGGGTCCACAACCACCAGTCTGCTGCTCAGCTCAGAGCCGGCCAATTTGTTCCATTCTGGGGGAGCTAGCTGACCATATGATGATGGGGAGTGTAAATACCCAATACTGGCAACTACAAACGATGAGATTTATGGGGAAAGGCGATCCTCACTTACACGAGCAGGAAAAGCTCGGTTTTGTGGATCAAGCTAAGGGTGTTTGTAGCATGTGCCCGATGGAGAGATAAGTACTCATACTCACATTTTCATCTATACATACGTACATGGAGAAAATGAATTGAATTGCCCATCAAACGTAGCGGTACCTAGTAAATATCGTTTTACATTTTATGTTTTTACTTTGATTTTCTGGGGGAGCAGTGCGTTGCTATTTTTTTTATTTTGCCTTCTGCTGTCTGTCCACACAAGTCGGTCATCTGGTGAATTTTGCGTGTTTACCTTTCACGATTTGCTTGCTTATTCATCTTCATTCGCGAAAATGTAGCATAACGTCGTTTTGGGGTTTATCATTCGAACTGGGTCGCTGCAGAAGGGGAAAACGCTGTCGAAAGTAGACCATGGGAAGCGAAATCCAGGGAAGGATCGTAAATGTGTTGCGATCGAAAGTTTTTCTTTATATCAGGCTATAAGTAACTATTATGAGACCACGAATTAAAATAAAATAAGAAATATTCTAATTCATCGCAACTTAATCATACATTTTCACTCTCCAGATCTCCATATTTCCGATCTCTTCCTATCTCGATGGTCCCTTCGATATCGAGATGTGGAGAGTCGACTGTATCTTTAAATCAGTTAAGCAAAACGAATTCAAACATAAAGAATATTATTCTGAAACTCCAATATTCGTTGGGATCGAGGACATTTGGGACTTTAAAATTGAATATTTATATAGTAGAAGAACCAGTTTTGGCCTTAAAGCTAATTGTAGACATGGTAGATTAAACACTGTAATACAAACCAAATCAGCGCATATTATTTTGGATTTAGTAAACATCATTCACATGATAGAGCTAAATACATTTAATCGATTGAATATACCTGTCTATAAAAAAAGATAAAACTAAGACGTATCCAGTTTAGATGCATTGTTTGATAGCATTCTAACATTATTTGGTAAAGTGTCCTACGATGATCGTTATTGCTATTTGTTTTTGTTTCATCACCACCGGCAGACGATTTCACACGATACATTACTTCCAGCTGAGCTCTACGCCACTTACTGATATCATTAACGAGATTATTCCGCCTTCTCTCTGGTGGGAACGGCTATCCATGCATACTTTGTCTTCATTCGATGTTTTAAACAGAGCAAGTAGCCACCTGGCACAGCTTCCTAGCAAGCTTCAAAGGGCCATTAAACGGTCTTCGGAACAGGTTACTGCTGTGCTTATTGTTGAGCCTAGAAGTCATAATAATACCGCAGTGACAACATCGGTGACCAGTAAGGCGGGAACTCTAGAATGCGCTATTATTTCGTCCATACCGACACGTTGCACTGTGCCGTCGGCCAGCCTGAAGAGTTATGGCCAACAGTGTTGATTTTATGGGCCAGATCTAAGCTATGATTATAGTGATACTCGAGATTGTGCCACCCTCCCCAACTACAATCTAGATGTTTGCTTTCGTTTAGCTGCCGTGGTTTCCACTTCACTTTTTGTCGTGTGAAACCAAACAATAATAATAGGTACTGCCGACTTTCCCTTTGTCTTGATTGCTAGAGTTGTTATTCCTGATTGTGTTCCTAAGGTGTTTCTTTTACTTTTCTGGGGGAGATTTGATCATTTGTGGAAGAATTTTGTTTACATTTATTGTTTGCTTTTTGAATCAATGTGATTATAATTGCGCTTCTCTTTTCTTTTTTTACAGATCAAAACTAAAGTCAATGTGGCGACAAGATGGTTATCGTTACACGGGTAAGTAAATTACAGAGATAAACGAGTAGCTCTGAGACAGTTTGATATACAATATGTTCCTACTGGTTTTCGTCAGCCCTTTTGCAATGATCTTTATACTGCTATCACGTTCTGGTTAAGTTTGGTGCAAAACTTTGCAAGTTTATTGTGTACAGTATTGATCTATTAAAAACTATTGTTTCACTTCGGCTGAGGGTTTTAAAAGCTGCTTAGCTCATATTTGGCCACATTATGCGTCGTATTTAGGTGATTATAATTACAAAATTCCAGGTTTAGAGACAAAATGTCGAAAGACAAAATGTCGAAAGACAAAACGTCGATACCCAAAACGTTGAATCCCAAAACGTCGAATACAGTCATTTTTCTAGCGAAGTTTCTTGGATAAATAACGTTGCTAAGGAAAAAAATGGATGCGATGCGGACAGCGTTGGAAACAGCAAAATTTTCAATTTTCATCAGAGTAAGCATGCAAAGAATTTGCAGAAAAGTGTCAACCATCTTTTTATTTCTGATGAGAAAAAAAACCTAATGCAGCAGTTGAAGCAAATTGAAATTGAAGCCTGAGTATGAAAAACTTGAGAACCGAGCGTAGCACGCTGAGTGAGAGGAATCCAAACGACAGTGTCGCTGTTTGGTGGTCGTTTACAGGCATTGAGTGTTCGAAAAGTTGTTGTCTGTCATTTTCGCTGCTGACATCAACTGCTAGCATTTCAGAACGATGTAAACAGTCGTTATCCGATTAGTGAATTATTTATTCTTTAAAAATTAACTCATTCGGACTCATTAACGTTATGGCATTCGACATTTTGTCTTTCGAAGTTTTGTCACCCAAGCCCAGAAAACTTGTCCTTATACCTTTCGGGACGAACGATTTTTACCTGTATGATCAAATTTCTCTTGCTATGTGTTAACTCTCGAAAACTCTTCATGTTTTTTATGTAACTCATTGACTATGGATTATTTGAGACGGGAAAAATTATATTTGAAACCATCCCTGAACGAGCCGTTTCAGAGGTTGTAGGACAAAAGGTCGAAGGACAGAAGGTCGAATGACAAAAGGTCGAAGGACAAAAGGTCGAATGGACAAAAGGTCGAAGGGACAAAAGGTCGAATGGACAAAAGGTCGAATGGACAAAAGGTCGAATGAACAAAAGATCGAATGAAAAAAACAAGTCGAATGGACAAAAGGTCGAATGGACAAAAGGTCGAATGGACAAAAGGTCGAATGGACAAAAGGTCGAATGGACGAAAGGCTCAAATGGTACCGTTGAAAGGATTATCGTACACACAATTACTAACATTTTAATCACAAATTCCTCCCTTCTTATACGAAGTGTTTCCTTCTTTTAAATGATAGCTGTTCTTCAGAACTATCGTTTGAAGCAATAATTTGTATTAATGCTGTTATTTTCCAAACAAAAGATTAATTTTCTGAATGTCGGTTGTTATTATTTTGGTACTCCAAAACACAAAGTAATCATTATTAGCCTTTTATTTGATTCATTTTCAATAGAGATTTGTTCTTCTTTAAAACATTGGCTGTTCTTTTTGAGTTAGACATTATAGTGATTTAATACTGTTGTAGACACTTGTATCGACGATTATTCTTTCTTTTATACATTGACTGTTCTTTATAGATTTCACTTTTACATCTTGTCTGTTTTTTTTTTAATTGATATGTTGCCTTCTTTAAAATATCGGCTGTTCTTTATGCTTTACAGTGTTTATGAGCATTTCACTTTAATTTCTAACAAAGGATTTTCCCTCTATTGAAGTTTTGCTGTTTTAGGGCTATGCATTAGAGTTTTATCTGACTGTTGTTCTCGACTGATTTAAATTAGCATCACGGAAAAATAATCATCCTTTTTCTGGAATTAGGTCCCAACTAGGGTAGAGTCTGCTTCTCAGCTACACTAGCATTTACTGAGAGCTTTTCTGATAATTTGATCATTTTTGCATTTATGCATCATGCTTTTTATTAGGAGATGATTTGCAACCCGAACCGTTAGAAGAAAATTCCAGTATAATCTGAATGACAGCTGCAGTTACTGCATTCCAGCACTTGGCATCCCAACAAATATTCTGAAAGCGCACGCTAGGGAAGATTCAACACATGCGTTGCTCGGTGCTACCCTCGCCATCGGTATCCAAGTTGTAAAACAACTGCTCAGTAACGAAGAGTCTCTACAGCTATTTCTACCTTATTATGCAGGTGTCTAGATGGTCTACATGATACGGTCGAAGACGCGCGATCCGGAAGCTTCAATTTCGATTCTCGTTTTAAAATTTTGTCTTCACATCAATTATTGTGCTAGCACGTGCTGTTTTTGAACAACGCATGTGACGAAGCGGAGACGCATTGAGAAATTACCCTAAAAAAAGTGAGGAACACCAACATAGGTCTCAAAATGTACAGTGCACGGGTGAGCATGAAAGGAATGTGGCTCTTGCACATAAGGCAACAGAACGTACACAGTAACTCTGGATCCACTACGACCTGAAAAGTCTAACAAAATTTCACCCCGAAAAGATCGTTGACCAGCTGAAATTGAACCTCCCTTAGTATGGTCTTTCTGAAAATATGCGCGTATTCTTCGCATCTATTTTAGCTGTAGCGCTTGTGATAACTTGCTTTTTTTTATCTGAAGAGTATAACCTTTTGTTCTTCCTTAATTGTTGTCCATTCGACCTTTTTTGTCATTCGACCTTTTGTCCATTCGACCTTTTGTCCATTCGACCTTTTTTGTCATTCGACCTTTTGTCCATTCGACCTTTTGTCCCTTCGACCTTTTGTCCATTCGACCTTCTGTCATTCGACCTTTTGTCATTCGACCTTTTGTCTTTCGACCTTTTGTCATAGATTCGTTTCAGAAAATCATGTCCAGCACAATTGTGCTGCTTCGTCTCGAAAGGGTTAAAACCCCCATGCCAAACAGAAGCATGCTAATGCCCAATTAGTCCTTTGCCCTATTGATATTTTTTCAAGCGACACATTACGTTTATTTTCTCGTAACAGTTCAGAAAATACAGATGAATTGAATTCAACTGCTTATAAGACAATAAAAAACGCTATTTAATAAATTTAATCTAACCTAATCAAGTTGCAATAGAAGATAAGAACGATTTCAGTCTTAAATTATTGAAAAAAAAATGACTTATGATCCAATATTACAACATTGGATATTCTGTTTAATTTATTAGCTAATATTGTGACGAAACTAAACTTGGCTAATGCATAGTCCTGTAACTTTTTTTTTCTACCTTCCTTTTCACCATTCAAATGTTATTGAAGTTCAGAATTATTACACCATGAGTGAAAGTCATTTGCGTTTACCATTCCATTTTGACTAAACATCGTACAGACCTCTTCCATGGTATTTGCATCATGGTTTTTGGACATCACGTTACTTCCCAAGTAACAATTCTGTAGCAATTTGGCATTCGTGGGGATTTATTGATATTTTATGACAGTTACGTGAATGCTACAATAGCTAGAGGCGACATTTAACGTAGCTAGAAGATGATATTTTGTAAGTCAACTCTCAGTTGTTTTCAAAACCTTTTAGAGTCAAAATATAAAATCAAAATTTTGTGGCTACAAAACC
This sequence comes from Aedes aegypti, assembly GCF_002204515.2. NCBI lineage: Eukaryota > Metazoa > Arthropoda > Insecta > Diptera > Culicidae > Aedes > Aedes aegypti. The sequence goes on along the minus strand of NW_018736208.1, from coordinate 30,559 downwards.
AGCTTTATTGCAGCATAGAAACTTTATTAAAAATGCTTGTAATGGCTGAATGACACTTATTTGTTACGGCTATTATAAAAGATTGATATAATACACCTTGTTGCCATAAAAGCTGCCTTTAAACTGATTGATTTGCACTTGTATCTTGCAGTGGAGCGTCTAGTACATTTTTTATGCTACTGTCGCATCGCTGTTATCAAGTCCCAATACCAGTCCAAAAATAAAAAAAAACGATCGGAATACCTTCTAATAAATCATATTTTTTGTTGCTTCAAGTCTTTTTTTCCTTTTGCGTGTTTCGAGTTCCTAAGTTACTGCTCTTGTGGTTTTGTATATTTTTTGCCACATGTTTTCTAGATAATTCTAAATGCCTAACAATTGTAAACAATTGTAGAACCTTTCTCTCCACGCCTGTTAGGACTTAGAAATGTAAAAAAAAATCAAAACTGTAATTTTCCTTTAATAAGGTTTAATTCAAATTATTTAATCATTAAAATGAACAACTATATATTACAAATTTACATTATTCTCCCTAAATTATGTGTATACCTTAAATGTTCTATCAAACTGTCGGAAACAAATGTAACGGTCGTTTTGATCTATTGTCACAGATAAATAAAGCTAAGAAGAACTTTAATTACCTGCTTGACAAATGTTTAAGAAGACTATTGCTTATTGAACGGAATAAACCTGAAATGTATGGATCCATTGATTTGAATGTTATCAACAGTGCTGGAAAAGATCGCATCACGAAGTAGCTCACGAGTGTATACCAACGCATAACAAACATCACATACTCGCGAACTGGCTAGGCGTGAGTAAGTCCGCACCCGCCTGCTCGGGAGAACATGACAAAAGAAGTAGCAACAAGCTCGGGAACGTTTACTCGCGAGTAACCGAGCAAGTTGTGATTTATTATGGTTTTGACAGACAAATTAATTGCATAACCATCAAGTCAACAGTAAACTACTTGTTAGTAGTCAAAAACACTTGGAAACCATAAACTTTGGAGGGGAAGTAGCTTTTTTCCCAAAAACACAATTTGACTCTGAAGGTTTCCGAACACGTTCGCAAATCACTTTTAGCTTCGGTTACTCGGGAGCACGACGGATGCGAGTAAACCAGCGCTCTGACGCTCGGGAGCGTTTGGTTTTGTATTTGTTCCAGTTCAGCAGAAATGTTCCCCACTTTCCATCACTGGTTATCAATGATTGAATTTTTCAAATAAGGTTCGTTACAGTCTCTATTATTTCAAGGAGGCAGCTCCAGAATCATCTTCAAAATTTCGCTTTGAAACCTCTTGAGCACATTTCACCATGTAATACAGCTAGTGCATATTGGTACAACATACAACATGACCAGTGTGAATTTTGCCATGCGTGCCATTATTATATAAGTTGTATAAAAGCCCTTTAAGCCCACGAAACCAAATAACATTAGACTATACGAGGTGAAAAATACAAACTACTGTTTCATATGGCACACATTTATCAGCGTTTTACCTTCCTTTAAACAAAGGCTGTTCTTTCAAGATATATTTCACTGCGGATATTGTGGGCTTCAAAATAATCTAGATAACTTTGACCAACGACTCACTCGGACTAAACATTCATTCAGCCTTAGGACCTATCAGAACTAATAACCATTTTCGGCCCACGCCATTGGTCTCAAAGCTAGGAAGACAAAATTTGTGCCTAAGCTGTCTGTTTTAGATATATGGTATCTCCAGGAAAGCTGTTCCAAATTATTCAGATATTTTTTTAGTGACAACTCTACAATATTTTAGAACATCCGATTTGGAGCAACTTTGCCGAAGAATCCAAATTTATATCGCTCATGATTCGCAAGATATGATTATTGTTAATTAAAAAAAATAAATTATTGTTTCCAAAACAGCAGAAAAATCGTAAATCGATTGATATTTCGTGAAGTTTTTACGATTTTAATTTTGGGTCAATTCTGCTCTATCGCACAGACAGGTACTAGGCTCCACAATTAGCTCGCGTGATGGACAATTCCAAAAATTGAACTTCTTGTTATCCCCGCAATGTGCACTTTTTTTATATATTCCTTTACAGGATAGACATTCTTAACGTGAAGAACCTCCACAAATCAAGCATCCATGGGACAATGTTCAATGTTTAATAATATGTAAGCCCCAGTGGCACTTAGAGGAGTTCTAAAATTTGTCTCCAGGCTTCCAAATATGCTCTCATGTCACTTTTGTCAAAATGCAAATAACATAATTCGTATTAATTCACAGAGAAAATACAATTATTTATATATTTAGTTGGTGTTACATCAATTAATTTGATAAAGCCTCGTTAACGATGTTACGCCAGTTTACTCGGTCCATGGCTGTGTCCCTCCCACTTGAATTTTGGCCTTCAGATTTCGCAACTTTTTGGATACTGGGCAGCCGTAGAGCCTAGCGAGATCGTGGTTCATTATCCGCCACCACGCACCGTTCTCCTGCACTCCGCCAAAGATGGTCCTAAGCACCCTTCCTTCGAACACTACAAGTGCTTGCAGGTCCTCTTCCAGCATGGTCCATGCTTCATGTCCATAGAGGACCACCGGTCTTATTGGCGTTTTGTACATGATTCATTTGGTGAGGGGTAAAACTTTCTCGATCCCAGCTTCTTCTGGAGCCCATAGTAGGCGCGACTTCCACTGATGATGCGTCTCCGTATTTCACGACTAACGTTGTTATCAGCCGTTAACAAGGATCCAAGGAAGATGAACTCATCAACCCAAGGGTGGAGGGCGGCTGTCAAATGGGAGTAAAATTGAAAAGCCGCCAACCTAAGTCCAGAACCAGGCTTAACGCGGAAAAGTAAAAAATATTATTCGCAAAATTACAGGTAATCAATGCGCTCGAAAGATATTGTTTGCAAGCAGTTATTTTCTACGTGCTACTGTAGTGCGCTGTTGTCAATTCAATCATCAAATTCGGCTTAATTCCCAAAATGGATGTTTTCTAGAAAATAGATTACGCCTTCACCATTGTTTGGTCGGAATTTTGTATGGTTGTTTACTTTTTAGAACCAGCGATACGTTGGGGTAGCAGTAAAGAGCCGCCGATTCCACCATTGCATCAACCGCCTCTAAATTACAGTATGGCTCATAAAAAAATGCGAAAATCGTCTTTTATCTTTTACACCTTACTAGAGAGGAATTGAAAGCATACCTTCAAACATTCGAAGGCAGTCATCGAGTTCAATATCTTTATGATGAAAGCTTGTAAAACATCAACAAGGGGTGAGATTCTTCATAAGACTTGTCTCGAACATTCGCCCCATATAAAATGATATAAAGGATTCATACCTCGGGCGCTGGAGACTTGAACATATTTCAGATTAAATGGCTAATTTTGGAGAGCCGTGGTTGAACCTTCATATAAGTGTGATAGGCGGCTCTGTTTTGCTCTCAACCTTTGAGCTAGTACTGATCTAAGTTATCTCTAACCGAAGAAACATACTTCTCTCTCAAAAAACTTGTATAGACCTCCGTGCTTATTTTTTATAAAACTTTAATGTTTCGTTAGGCACTTCAAAACCTATAATTCGCGTCTTATAGGTTTTGAAGGCTTCCAAAACTATGGCCCTGGCAAAATATTTTATTGTGACCATGAAAAACACGTTCTCTAAGACCTTCTCCATTCTCTGATACTAAAATTTTTTTTTCCGAAAATAAAGTGTTATTTTTGAAGGTGGAAAGAGTATTCGACGATCAAACGCTTTTTCTAACGTTTTGCAAACAAAACCTTCAAGCTTTATTGCCTTAGTACATCATTTAGGTTAGTTAGAAAAATTAAGAAAAAATCGTCCTAGATAGCGAAGGTATGTCAGAATATACTACAGTAATCAGAAATTACATTCATTCACGAAAACGATGAAAACAATGCTTGTAGATGCTTAATTCACGTTCAAACAATTTTCGCATTTTCTATGGGCCATACTGTATCTATCATAATACTGCTGGATCTTGTGAAAATCGTACCTCGGTTATTGAACCCCGCTCTCCGCATGACACCTTCTAGCGCGATGTTGAACAACAGGCATGAAAGTCCATCACCCTCCGGCGGGATTCGAACGAACTGGAATGTTCGCCCGAAATCTTCACGCTATTCTGCACAACGTCCATCGTTGCTCTTGTTAGTCTTGTGAGCTTCTCAGGAAAGCTGTACTGGTCCATGATTTTCCATAGCTCTTCGCGGTCGATGCTATCATATGCCGCTTTAAAATGGATCAACAGGAGATGCGTTGGGACGTGGTATTCACGGCATTTCTGTCGTCGAGCGGCCGTTGATGAAACCAGGTTGATAATTTCCCACAAACTCATTTGCTATTGGTGATAGACGAAGGTAGATAATCTGGAATAGCACTTTGTAGGCGGCATTCAGGATAGTGATCGCATGATAGTTTATACATTCCAGTTTGTCACCCTTCTTGTAGATGGGCACAGAATATGTTTTCGACTTGCTTTCTGTTCAGCTCCAATACCATCCTTACCAGCGGCCTTGTTATTCTTGACCTGGTTAATGGCATCCTTAACTTCTCTCAATGTGGGGCAGGTTTGTTTCCTTCATCCGCCGTGCTGACGTAGTCACTTCCTCCGCTGTCCTCTGCGCCTGTGTTCTCCGTGTCATTCAGGTGTTCATCGTGGTGCTGCTTCCACCACGATCAATCACCTCACGTCCGTCCGTCAAGATGATTCTGTCCTTATCCCTGCATCCCTGCAATGCTCTCGGCTGCGTTGTTGATGGTTGCTTTTATGTTGCTCCAGCAGTCCTCAAGAGGGGCTTCGTCAAGCTCGCCCTCTTTCAGCAACGCTACCTCGAGATGCTGCGAGAAAATACAATTGAATCATTTTTCACTTTCAATCTATTCAGGTGACTTACAGTCACTTGATAGATCATTCAAAACATCCTTCAGCAAACGTCCAGTTTTATCGTCGTAAGGGGCTGTCCATTAAGCACGTGGTCTTTTTTTGTGATTCCAGACCCTCTCCTCCCCCTCGTGAATATTTGTCCATACAAAAATTTCAAAATTTATATGGACTGTGATCATTAGCCAAACCTTCCCTACTCCCATAAAGGTCCACGTGGCTTATGGATGACCCCTAAGTGAAAAATTATGCTTCTTCTCAACAAGATATTTAAGAAGAACTTTTGGAGCTTCCAGAAAAACGCAGCAGGGATTTGGCAAGTTGCCTACTCTGATAATGAGTAGTTGAAGATCTCCTACACCTTTAAAAATAACGAAAATCACTCCGGACGCAATTCACATTATGACTGAATGACACATGATGTAAATGATGAAATGACGTAAAAATGTGTTCTGAAAGATGTATTGACAGAAAAATGTAATTTTACATGATAAAGGACATGGAAACGATGCCGCTATGATTGACATTTCCCGAATCAGACACCATAGTATTTAAAATGAAACCCAAATTCACGTCATTTGGCTCGCTTCTTTTATGTGCATCCAAAAGACGTAAAATCGCATGATTTTTTCGGAGTGTGTATGCATTTGAAAAACGTACTGCTAGACCGTCATACAGTTACATCAATTGTAAAGTTTACATAAACTTGTATCACTGCTATTATGCGACAGATTTTTTTTACTACCTTTTCAGGTAACTTGAATTCGTAGTTTGAATCCGAACGGACAGTGTGTACTTGCAACGTCAAGATGTGATAGTCTACATACAGTGGTGCCCATCCTGCGGCCCGCGGGCCGCATGTGGCCCACGAAGTACAAGAATGCGGCCCGTGGAGCACTTTTGGAGAAGAGAAGAAAATTAGTATTCTTCAATGTTTTTGGAATCACCTATCAAAATTCGCTGTTGAAACAAATGGTTTTCAAATATAATAATAAAAAATAAAATAACTGACTCAAAGCTGAAAAATCTATATATTTTCGTAATATGTAATTTAAAAAATCTTTATTTGGTTTCAAATCTGGACTTTCACAATAAATTATTAAAATAATCTCAAATTATTTTATCAAAATATCTCAATGGACATTGAAAAAAATCTGCAAATTACTTCTTAGAAACAAAATCTTTCTAAACTAACTAAAATCTTTCAAACATTTTCCACAGTTTTGGTTAAAAATTTAACTCTCAATTTGTTTTTTGTTTTTCTTTTAATAAATGTTGAACAAAAGTTGTTGCAATTAATCTTAATTATTCAAAATCACTTGAATCAATCAACACTTTTTATTTATGGAAAAACAAGTTGATTGTTTATCAAAAGTTTGATCATTAATTCACTTACAGTTGTGATCTGAATAATAGTATTGAAAGCTGATTTTCGTTCAAATTACTTATCTTTGGCTTGCTGTAACTTTGTTTCCCTATCAGAAATCGGTATGATTTGTTGGCAGAGAACTAAAAATATACTCAATTTTATTATCACAAATTTTGTAATTTTTCACAGTATCGATAAAAAAGTTAACCACCAGGTGGAATCGCTCAAAATGATAGTATTTTTTATATAAACTTTTGTTCAGCAACAATTTTGTAGAAAATTTTATTGTTTATCATTTATAGCTTGGGTGGAGATTGTTGAATGAAGAAGAGATCACAAATTCAAAGTACAACAGATATTTAAATTATTAAAACTACTATTATTTTGAGCGATTTCAACTTGTCCGTAGCTTTTCGACCGGCACTGTAAAAAGTTTCATATTTTAATGAAATTGAGTTTATTTGTAGTTCTCTGTCAAAATTTTATGCCGATTGCTCATAGGGAAACAAAGTTACAGAACGTCAAAGTAGAGCATTTTGTATGATAATCGGTTTTCAATTATCATGCTATGTCTAAACCAGCAGATTATGCAAATCGAATGTACCTCGGATTTTTTTCTGCTAGAGTTCAGTAATTGGGTTATGTTTTTACAATCAGAAACTTTCAAATATTACATCGGTGAAATTTTGATTGTTTCCATGTTTTAGCTATTTTTTTCATATACAGCCTATGAAAATCAACGCAAATCACGTTTTCCTACACATTTCATTCCATATAAAAAAGTATGGGAAAAATTTCACCGATAGTATATTTTGAAACCTTCCGATTATGAAAATATAGCCCAAGTACTGATATCTAGAGGGGAAAAAACCGAGGTACATCCGATCTTTATAATCTGCTGTTTTAGACATAACGTGTTATTGTGAACACAACTGAATATCGATGTTTAGTGAGGCAAATATCTGTATGAATTATTAAGCTAATGATATCAATTGGATTCAGTTGAGCGGTTCCATTTGAATTCGAATGTCGGTTTACTTTTGTATATTTTGATTTGGCTGAAATTTGGCATATGCATCGGTTCGCCATTTTTACCCTAGCGTTACTTTTAAGAAGGACCTAAGAAAAAAAGCCTTAGCAATTTTCAAAAAATTAAAACTCAAAAACTATTTCTCTGATCGGTTTGGTGTCTCGCGCAGAGTTTCAGGTTATAGTTGGAACTATCTGGAAAAAATGTACACTGAAAAAAAAATTTGTAATTTTTTTTATTTTGAAAATAAAGCTTAAAAATCCTTTTTTTTAAATGTTTTTTTTTTCTCATATTTTAAAGTAGACAAAAAATGGAGTCTTTTGCACTGTGGGTCAAGATGGAGAAATCATGGACAAAAATGTTATGATTTAAAAAAAAGGTTGATTTTTCAATATGGTCTAAATAAACTTTTTGAATGCTTTTCGACCCGATTTTATGAAAGTACGCAAAATTTGCCACAAAAAGGTCTACAAGAAAATTTTGCTAATTGCTACCGTTTCCGAGATACAGCGATTTTAAGATTAAATTTACTGAAAATTCACAACTTTTGGTTGTTTTCGGATGTTGATAAAATCAAGAATATTTTTTTTCTGAAAGCATTTTATTTCATGTTCTTATACAATTATGGAGCGTCCTATTTTGATACAGATTTCTTACTTTTTCATAATGTTTACAATTTTTTTACTATCATTACAGTTTGAAAATTGCCTAACTTCTATTTTATCTACGGAAACTGGAATAAATGAATGGTATTTTTGTGGTCCCTGAATGGTTATTGCTTTCAAATATTGCTCATTAAGCTGCTCCTTGATATGTTCATACTCTGTTGTAGTTGCATAAGAAAAGAAAATTTGTTGATAAATCTTCGAGCTGTTTAGTACAATGCCTATAAGTAGATGAAAAAACCGAATTTAGTACTATACCATTAAATTCCACTAGAGTTTGTATCCTTTGACAGATACGCGTACTTTGACCTCAAATGTAAGGCCGTCTTCAGTGTCGTGTACTAGACTCGACTTTTGTGTTAGTTGCTCCTCCTTTCACTTTTGAGCCCAATCAAATAATTCCTTGGCATTTTTTATGGGATGTTCACGTTCTTTAGCTAGACTAGCCCTTATAGCCATGCGTTTTATTGTTCCCTCTAATGCATCGCAGCGCCCTTTGCCATGCGATATTGCGAAAAAATGCAATTCATCATAGTTTTTCTTAAATTGGCAAAGGGACATTTTTTATTTCACCTCATACCATGAAAAATTACCAAATCAATAGTTTTTCAAACATTTAAGTCAAAAATTATCTGCTCTTTCAGACAATGAACAAATTCCTAGGCTTATGAGCTACGAAAAACATTAGCAAATGACCGAAAATTGAAAATTATATCATAATTTTGTATTAAAATCGCTGTATCATTAAAACGGTAAAAGTTAGCCTGATTTTCCCTTATACCCTTTTTGTTGTAAATTTTACGTACTTTCATAAAATCGAGTTGAAAAACATTTAAAAAGTTTATTATGACCATTTTCTAAAATTCATCCTTTTTTTAAATATCATAGCTTTTTTGTCCATGATTTCTCCATCTTGACCCACTGTGCAAAAGACTTAATTTTAACATATAAAAAAAAATCAAAAATTCGATTTTTGAGAAAATTGACTTTTAAGCTTTATTTTCGAAATATAAAAACATACAACTTTTTTTTACAGTGTATATTTTTTTTCAGGTAGTCTCAACAATAACCTAAAACTTTGCCCAAGACACCAAACTGATCGGAAAAACCATTTCTAAGTTATAATTTTTTGAAAATTATTAAGGATTTTTTTTCTTAGGCCCTTCTAAGTAAGGCTAGAGTCAAAATGGCGAACCGATGATGCAAAAAGGCATTTTTGGGCATAAAGAAAGCATATGCAAAATTTCATCCAAATCAAAACATATAAAAATGAAATTTGGGAAAAAAGTCGTCATTTTCTGTGAAACCGCTCAGCTAGCGTTCGTCGAAAATCGGTAGATCGCCTGTGCAACCATGGAAAATACTGTTAAGCAGGAAACATGGAAAGTAATAAGGAAAATTTTGTAAATCTATTTGAAAATTTCTTAAAAAAGTCAATCATTCTTAACTTTTTTTGTTTTTGTTTAATAGGAGAACTTAATGTTTTTGAAAAAAATAATAAGATTTCATTTGCATTTCATGAATTTGAGGAGTTTGCGAGTATATGCGTTTTGACAAAACGATATAAATTTCTCTATGATTTGAGATTGACCATCACTGGTCTACAAAGTACAACGACTTTTCATTTGCTCACGTGCGGCCGGCCGCAAGACGACGAAGGCAACGCTCATTCGCACTGATTATGACTTTAGCACGTAATCGGAGTATTTACATTTAGCTAATTTCACAGGTCTCGCACATCTTGCGGAGAGTTTTCGTTGCTATTGTGTTCTTCTTATCTACTTATCACGTGTAAAGGTGTTATAAACTTTGTTGTATTATCGCATAAGAGCGTGGGCCGAGCTTCAAAACATCGAACAAGTAGAAAATGGTCATATATCTCTTTTTTCACAGCATCCCATGATATGTAATCATGAAGTTACCAATTAATAGTCACGGAGCTTCATTTATCATTATAAGCAAATCAATCGCTATCATTTATTGGTTTATATATAAAAATTTCATATTTCTGAAGTGATTCAGAAAAAAAATCGTTGGTTAAAATTTTGAGTTACACCCTTTGAAAGCGAACTGGTCAAAATATGTATTCCAATGCCGAAAATCGTCTCTAAATGTTTTATAATGATTAAATCTCGTCTATGCTTATCGTAGTTAACTGTTTATGCAGGATCAACAATTTCGATGGATTTCGAATCAGATTTCCTTTTATGTTTACCGTATTCTGAGGTAACATTGATCAGTTTTTTAGATATTTGCTTATATCATTTGCAGAACTCATATGAGGCATGAAACTTCGATATTGTAATTCACAGTCATGGGAATTACTATTGAGAAAAGTTGAAGATTTTACGCATGACTAAAACTCAATATTCGCAAAAACCTTACTTTTATAAGCTTGGGAATATAAGAAAGAGCAACACCATTCATGCATTTAACATATTTTATTGAAAAATGTTCTTTCAAAAATATGTTTTACAAGATTAATGTTTCAACACAAAAATCTTGATAGTTTAAAGAACTTGGATGGGAGGAAATAGATAAATACGATGATATTCTGCAACAAAACAAAGTTCAGAAATGTTGTACCAATCAACACATTTTATAATTTAACTGACAAAGCTGAACACATCAATCACATCCTAATGAACGTAATCTACGACAAATTCCCCGGAGTTAAAGACCTGATTATGGGACACACTTCAATTATGTAATCCAACGACAATCGTTTATGCTTCTGACGCTGAGCAATAAATTACTCACCAGTTGATTGAAATTTTGTTCATCAATTACGTGATCTCAGTTTTGGAATTCTCAGAGTGCCCCCCCCCCCCCGTGGTTTGTCAAAACAAATTATTATAAAAATGGTTTTGCCCGGAACCATCTCAGACTGACCACGTCGTTTCTGGATGCTCCCCAAAGTAATTGACCACTTTGTCGCTTTTAATGTCGAAAATCGCGCTGACAGCGTGTGACAACAATTTCCACATTGTGGTTGTTTTCAATCTATTGAGGAGAAAAATAAAATCATTTCCTCCATTTTCGCCACCACCATCATAGTGCATTCTCGCACACAGTCATTTAGGCATATCGTGTGCACAAATTGAGCATTTAAGAGCCCATATTTTTATTGGCTCTCAAACCACCTTTAATGAACCATTAAATTTTCGACATTTTCCCTGCTTTGTTACTCGGTTGCCTCGTCTCGTAGATTCGTTTTTCTTCTGCTACTTCGTTTCGCCGATTGATTGGTGAGGCACGATAAGAAGTGGATTCCGGCTTGTTATCGCGCGTCGATAGATGACTCAGAGTAGATTTGCTACTTTTTTCCTGTATAATTAAATGCCTTTCACTTGGTTGAGGGCGACCGTAGTTCAGTTCATGATTGTGCTCTCGTCTATCGTTTTGTCAATGTGAGAGGTATGCCTTTCAGAAAACGACTTTCAGTTAGGTTGTCAATTTATATGGATATGTTTTATTGTTATCGTTTAGGCGGGGAAATAATAATATACAAAATTTGTGGCATTTTGCTCTGGTGGTCTTCTTGACCCATAGGAGTGGCACTCTTGCCCCGTGCCACGTTTAAAAACCTCATAAGAAGGGACATTTTCAAAAATCTCAAATCATCATGTGATTCACGCCTTGGGATGGGACATATGTCCTGGCTCGAAAGCCTTGGCTTAAGCGCCATTACTCGTTCTAAAACTTTGTCTGATCCCTCTCCCATTATTCAACCATTTGAGAGAGACGTATGTAAAATCCCCAAATCGTATGTAAAGTAAATCACTTCAAACTTATTTTCATTCCGCTACAGTTCAAAATTGTTCCACAAAAACTTCTTCTGTGTCTTCTTATCACACATAATGCAAAGTATCTAATACACATAATTAACTTAAAACCGAAAACTTATCTAAGCAGCCCATCGCATTTAAATATAAGGTCTGTCTGTGTCAACCAACAAACCATCATCATCTTGGTAACACGTGGTTTGCATAAATTTTTCCCCTTCCGGCTGGCAGCGGGAAACCTTTCCGTTTGCCAAGGCTTTCTCTAACAGTTCATTTAGACAAAACATTACTGATTGTAACTCAATGTTTCTTCAATCTTAAAATGTTCCCTAGTTTCACTTTAATTTCTTTCCCATTTGATCATTACACTACACTGGAAAGATATTTCGTACTGCAACACACGCGTCGACCAACACTTTCGGATGAATTTTTAACTCAATTTTACTTGCTTCCACTGAATATCATCACATACACCAATGTGGACACTTGAAATGGTAAAACACTAAATTCACTAAAAACAAAGGGAGTTATTCCGCCGTCCGCGGTTAGAATGAATGACCAGGAATTCGGCTGACTGAGAACTTGGGCAGGCCAGTTCTCTGTTATTCATTAATCGATTTAAATGAAATTTTCAGCCTGACAAGCATTACTTGAATTTCTATATATATTTGAGCAATTTTTCCAAGCACGACTTCATAAGTTACAACTATTAGACTAACGTGAAATTTTTGAAAGAAAACTAAAAACGATTTATCCAAAAATATGAAAGCCCTGCACCAAAACTATCACAAGCAAATTTGCTCACCTCTTCTAAATCTACAACTTCGTTGAAGACATCATGATCACATGACATAATTCCTTTGAATTTTTCAAACATGAACATGTAAAACAATTCAATGGAACTCGTGATTCGAAAAATCACTCAAAAATTTGTTTAGTAACAATTCAAATTTTACCTAAACTTGAATTTACTACTACAAAATAGACCTCAAAATTTTACCACTGACTTTAATCTTGAATGCATTTATAATATGATGTTAGCTTACCACTCGCTGTCAATGCCACGATTTGAAACAATTACCTAGTCATATATTTATATTACTCGCATGATAATTGTAGGGAAGTGTCCATAAATTACGAAACACTGTTATAAGAATTTTAGGAAGTGTGACGAATCGTACATTTTTTTTAAATGTGATACTGAAGGCGTGACACTCGTATGGTTTGAACTGGTCAACATTAACATTTACATGTTAAAATTGCACAAATCATACCACATCCCGAGCAGAAGAAAATTGCTGCAGAAATCAAACTAAGGTATACAATTCTAAATATTTTTCAACACTAGCCATCTGCATAAGATATGAAACAGCCTTGCATTAGAGGTTAAATACTAATATAAATATTATCTGATGCGTATTCTACAAACACCAAGCTGATTGGAGTCAGGTATAGCAATATAGAAGTGAAATTTTTCAATGTAGTAATTGGATACCTCAAGCAATTCTCAATAACCTTCGAATACCTCAATGAGGTATTTTTTACTGCTTTGAACAATGTTGTCAATACCATATTAATACCAAATTGAGGTGTGGACCTTACCTGATTAAGGTATGGCACCAAAATACAATATGCATACATAGTTGCGAGTTATTCGTTCCTGTTCGGAATGCCATTCATGGCAATTACGATTACAATGCACGTATTACCCTGAGAGAGAGAGGAGACAGCTCACTAATAGTTAACATGTTTTCTTGCTTTCTTTGAGCACTTTACGAACACACAACTAAATTTAGGTATCGCCGTGCGGGGTGACATTGGGCGTAAGGGTGACTTTGATTACCCTTTTCGGTGCATCTCATGACTAATGTGGGTTTCTAAAAACTATTTTTTTTTTTTTTACCAATCGTTTATTTGTTAGGCTCATACGGTTTCTGAAACCTTTGCGGAGCCGATTATCTAGAGAATAACACAAGAATTATTCCACAATGTCTTATTTAGCTATCTATCATCCCTTGCGTGAACTTTTCTTCGGAGGGGCGCGGTCGACGGATCCTGAAGAGGCAAACTGGGCTCGACGCTGGCTTGCCACTAGCTTTTTCTTCTGCTCTTCCATTACGGCGTTAAAGTTATTCACCAATTGCGTGGCATTAGGAATACCATACGTCCGATGGATGTAGTCATCGTCGATTTCCGGTTTTTGCTTATCAGTCTGCTGTTTCTTTCCGGTTTTTTCCTTCTCGACTTCGAAAGGCTCTTCAAGTATTTCTTCTTCAATAACTTCCACAATGTCGTCCTCGGTGACGATCAATTCCTCTTCCACAGCTACCGCTTCTTTTGCTTTGGTGATTGCAGCGTACGTAGTTTTCCTCGTTGGACAGGCGTTCATCCGATGTCCTCGAGACTGACAGGCGAAGCACTTGTCCCTCAGACCATCATAATAAACCTTTGCCTTCCGGTTCTTGATTCCAATCGAAGACGGGATTTCCTTTTCCACTTCTATGTGTACACCCCGCACACCATTGTACACATGATTCAAGCCAAGATTGCTGGGAAACTTTTCTCTGTCTATCCTATCCACCTTTCCGTATGGTTCAAACGCTAGCGACACGTCGTCATCGGAGATCTCCGGTGGCAGGTCGAATACTCGAACGTATTCAATATTGCGACCTGCAACTACCATGCAAACTTTCACTGATTTCCCGGATGCATATAGGAAATTTTTCGGTTCCGAATTTAGTCGCAAAGCCTCTAACATTGCGGATTCAGACTTAAACTTGATGCAAATGCTACGATTCTCAGTCAACTTGTAGACAGTTTCCACATCGGACACATCAGTTTGTAACCGCTTCACAAACTCGGCAATCTCAAGCCACGACGGCCGGGGGGCATCTGTCGAGAAACGAAACTCGACAGTGTTAATAAATATATCGCACATGCTGAACGATTTGGCTGTTCTATTCGCACAGCAAAAGCAAGTCTGCTAACGCGGGCCGGGGAGAGAACAAATGACTCAGGCGAACAATAGTACCGAAACACTGATCCGGTAGAAAAAAAACAATCCAGCAGAGCTAACCAACAGTCGCGTACGATGTTTACGACAGACAGCGAGCAACTGTTTCTAAAAACTAATCCATTACCATCTAGTGGCTATTTATAACATATTCTTGTAACATGCTACATTGTTTTAATTAATCTTGTTTTAGTTTGCTGTAAAAATCTTGAACTAAAGTCACCCTTATGGACCAATGTCACCACGCACGATGGTATTCAACTTTTTAAAATGTAAAATCATCGAAAATTAGCTATAAATTTAATATTTACTTGAATTTTGACGGTTTTTTACGCGTTGCCCTCCGAATGTGCGGTATTCCAGTGACAGTTGATGACAGGTTCCCTCGAGTTTTGGGAGCTCGCAATTCAAGCCAGTTGTTTCCTCTCTCTCAGGTATTACCATATCACATGGTTGTTATTATTGAATTAGAATTGTGCTCTGTACACCTTAAACGCGTCAAAAGTGGTATTGACTTTTGGGAACTCGCAATTCAAGCCAGCTGTCTCCTCTCTCTCAGGTATTACCATATCACATGGTTGTTATTATTGAATTATAATTGTGCTCTGTACACCTTAAACGCGTCAAAAGTGGTATATCGCAATTTTTTGCAAAATAAATTGTACCCTAGTTGGAAGCTCTTGGTTTAAGCTTTCGAATGAACTTATTTTCATCGTGGGCGTTCACAGGCCACTAATTCCTAAGAGTACTTTTATTTATGAAATATAGTTTGTTTTATGAAGCGTTTTTTTGCCTTAATTTGCTTTATATGAATCTAATGAGAAAAAATATTCTAGTCCGATGTACTTTATGTATCTACAAACAACTCTGAAGATATACTTGCGGTTTGAGCTCTCTTTAAATTCATAAATAGCTGGTAAATTATGGATTGCAAATATATTTTTTCTTGTAAAATCTCATCCGCGGTCCACTCAAAGAGTCGTATAAAATTAAAAATTCAATGAATCAGCATCAAACTTAAATTCAACCACCAATGTGTGTAGAAAGTCGTGAAAAATATTACCGTTTAGGGAAAACCCTATGAAATGCACCTGTTGTTGCAAATGATAAGTTTGAAAATTTTGTAAAACAGGCCAGTAGGCCAGTCAAACTAAAAAATAAAACACTCAAGAACAAAAAACAATTTTTTTATTAAAAATATCTTATTATGTCGGCCCTTGAGCAAAACCGAGAAAAAGTTAGTTCGGCAAAGTTGTTTCTGTGATCATTTGCTGCAACTTTGCTGAACATACCAACTTACGATTCGTTAAAATAGAAAAGTTGGCGTATACGTCACTCTTGCGATCACCGTTAATTTTGTTTATGCATACAGTTTGTAGTATTAAAAGTTCTGAACATATTCTCAGAAGCAGCTATGACTCTAAGATCAATAAATCGAGACGAAAACCTCTTGTCCGCCTAAATTAGCTTCCTGGACCATTGTGCAATGAGGGGAGGGGGATGAATTGATGTTGCATTCAAAACATACCCATAGTAGACCGGATATACCCCTGCATCTACGCCAATAAATGCGGGAGGGGCTATTTGTATTGTGGGTAAGGCAATTTTATGACAGATAGGCTTGCTTTTGGTTAGCAGACTGCCTATTTATCAGGCGTAAAATAAAGCGTGCTATTTATAATGATGGAAGAATGGAAGCTTCATGTCCGTCACTGGTACTAGCGACGGTGGTGAGTCATTTGCAATAAAGTCGTTTGGCATAAAGCAGTTTGGCATAAAGTCGTCTGGCATAATGGTCATTTGGCATAAAGTCGTTTGTCATAATGATCGTTCGGCATAATGGCTGTTTGACATAATAGTCGTTTGGCATAATGAGTCTGAAACCAAGAATTTCTTAGGATGTCATTCGTTTTTACGTTTCTATTGAATCTTTCTGATTACGTTAGGCTTGTTTTGGAGCCAATTAATACAAAATGACACTTTATTCAACAATCATATGTTCTTGAATAAACTAAAGCATATAAGAAATGTTTTTGCCATTTTTTTATTAATTATCCAGAAATCAATTCTTCTTTTGAGTTCCGCTATTGGAAGAAATTTTTGCATTGAAGATTTTGCACTGAAGATGATATAAATTTCACCGTGGAACTGGCATTCGAGGAACCGATGATTCTCAACGCAATTTTTTATGTCTTTTGGTATTATTATGCCGCAATAATTGTTGACGTCCAATCTTCTATGGTTTAATCATAGACTTTGCATTCTATAAAATAGGTTGTTCTTAATATTTATACTGTTTTAAATTTTATTATTTATCAAAGCTAACTATCAACCCAATTTAATATTTTGATATTTGCTTGCTATTGCTATTTTGATATTGATTTTGCAAACACATGATCTCCTTTCGAGATATGCTGAAAAAAAAATCAATCACAAATTTCGATAATAGATGGTGTCTTGACGTAAACTTCCAAAATTAAAATATATTTTGAATCGTTCAAAAGTTTTGCTGCACATATTTTTTTTTTTAAATGTGATGTTCATTTGAGTTATGGTATGGGAAGATTTTTTTACGTTAGAGCCTTAAACATTTAAAGCGAAAAATAATCTGCTCTCGTATATAGGCTATTTTTGCATTATGCTGCAATATTAGATCTTTAGATTAGATATCACTGCGAACTTTCTTTGCCAATTTATGTATATCGCAACAAGCTCAAGGATATTTACTCAAAGTTCTGGGATGCAGAGAAAATTATTATTTCGAAGAAATCTTCCAACAGACCCGTCACGAGTTTTATTCACTTATGCTCTCTAATGTCACAACAATTTTTGAAAAATATCTGAACGAACACCACGCCTATTGAGATCCTACCAAAAATTTTTGCTATGGGCGCGGTGGTGTTGATCTCGGTAAAAGTTTCAAAACTGTAAATCATTATGCCAGACGGCAATCATGCCAAATAACCATTATGCTAAACGGCCATTATGCCAAACGGCTTTATGCCAAACGACGTGGACAATCACTTAGCGGATGCTATGAGACGATTTTTTTTTTTATAAATTTTGTGACATCGAGGAGAGATAAGTGAAATAAAATTCTCTGACGGACGGGGTTTTGGGAAGATTCTTTCTTCGAATAATAATTTCTTGATACCCAGACTTTGAGTAAATATCCTATGAGCTTTGTTCGTAATAAATTGGCAAGGAAATTCCATGATATCTATCTAAACAAATTAATATGTGCAACATATGCAATGCTATATACGGAGAGCCGTCTATTTTCGCTTAAAGTTTAGCTTAACTAAACATCTTCCCTACTACTAATGATCACTTAAAAAAAATATGTGCAGCAAACTTTGAACGTTCATTATTTTAATTTTGGTAGAAGATTGATTTTAGTAATACGAGGCATAGAAAAAGAGATAGAATACAATCGTGTGTTTATCACGGTCGAGTGTGATTATTAATGGTGTTATTTTTAGAATCTCTAATCAGGAAGATCATGTGTTAGGCCCCAAGACATCCCAATATTAAATCATTAGCAGCATGTAATATCCAATTATATTGGGTCTATAGTTGCTTTGATAGAAGTGATAATTTGAATCGGGATATATAAGGACAACCTTTTTTATTAGATATTGGCTAAATCATGAATGGGGCCTGTTGGGGATTGAAACCACCAATTAGTGACCTTATACTTACTCTGTTACCTAGGAGCAGAGATGGGTGTTCAGCACCACAGAGAGTTATACTTACCGACCTGGGATAATAATCATCGTCACAAAAAACTACGATTAAAACCACATTGCGCATGAGAGAGTTTCCTCGTCCAAGTTACTTCACCGTAGATTAACGCTTTGATGAGGATCTTCAATCTGACAAAATAAAAATAAGTCGATTACGGTCAATCAAAAGCACTTTCTCCAAACGTTGCGAAATCCGATGCAAGAGTGTGTTAGACTGTATGCACTATGTTGTGTTGGCACTGGCAATTTTGTCTACTAGATAATTGCCCTTTAGTGTTAGTATTTTCTAAGTAATTTCACTATGATAGACAGTTTTGATTCAAGTATATATACTGGTTACTTGAACATGTTGTCTGTCATTTTGTAGATATAATTGGGTAGTCCCAAGACGAGACCTTCATTCATCCCATGATGTCCATGAATTAGCGCTTAAGAAGGTCGTTTCTACAATTACAAGTTTTTACCTTCAATAACATTTTTTATTTTGAGTTAGGTCATCTTAATATTTTTGATGTTATCGGATCAGATCTTTTTATTGGTAAACATTGGTGATTTCTTTTTGCCTAGTCCAATTACCTTCATTGTTGACAACAATATTGTCTGTATCATCAGCCAGAATACCACTACTTGTTTCATATGCAGGCGAACTGTATTGCCCTAGTGACTTCACTTTTTAAGCGCCAAACTTGGTCGTGATTGCCATAACGACTTTCTTTACTTGCGCAATTTACGATTTTCGTCACAGGCTCCGCGATATTTTCTTACGAAAATCTAATGATTCTAATTAGACTCGCCCCGCGTTCTGCTTAATCTGTGCATAGATGATTAACTGTTTTGCAAGGACATGAATATTTCTTACGAGTTAACCACGCCCTTATGGCTCTTAAAATACTACTTAATGTTCCATTCAGAATATAACATCGTATAATGAGTTAGTTATATAAATTGTCACGCGAAAATGGCATGCATACCCACTGACTGGAATTAGTAGTACTGCCTCCACAGACATAAATCTGCAATGTGAGGATGTGGAGGTGGATGATAGGTCCCACTAATGCCTGTCTATTTCAGTTTATCACTCTTTCCGTTTAATGATTTGATCGGGGAGTTTCAATGACTGTTCTATCTTTAGATGTTCATTAGTCAATCCGTGCACATAATTTCATTCCCTGTCACATCAACATTCGTCATCTACATTATATGGGTTAGACGAAAGAAAGTATTAAATGTCATATTGCTGAGAACAAAGAATATTAGGACAAGTTGTCCTAACCGAGTTCATTGATTTACAGCAAGCTAGCTCCTTACACTATTCTATATTTTGCGAATGTATGAAATACTAAACATTGTATCTAAATACAACATAATTTTTCAACCAGAAAATGCAGAGAAGTTGATGAGCGGTTATACGTGCAGCACTTTGATTATATGTCTTTTAAAGAAAAATTCGACTCGTTAAGTGTTTATATGAAAGATAACGATGTTTGTATTTTCATAGACTAGAGATGTTCATTAGCCGAGTAAGATGATGATTTTCTAGCTATGAGAATTACACCCTTTGCAGAATCTTTTTTCTTTCTCAAGGGTCGTATTAATACATCAAATAGTTATTTTTTTTGATTAAATTACAAGAAAAATGATTTTGTATATTTTGTTAGATCGGTCTATGTCGTTAAATTTCAAAACTTTCGTAGTAATGACTGGGATCTATTTGATCCTTGTATTTTCTGATAAACCATAGGTACAACTTTCTCTTTTTCTAAGACATAAGGTGCAATTACTTTTCTGGAGTTTTTCGCACCCTAGAGAGCCATATCACTTGATTTATGTAATTCATTTACAGACTTCTCTCCATACATCGTACATAGGTAGTTTCTGGTCTCGATTTGACTTTTAGATTGCTGACTTTCAGATTGATTTCTTAATGGTTTTAGAGTAAGACTTTCGCTTTTTGAGTGGACGGATGATACTTATACTCAGTGGACAAATTTAGAAGTTTATACGTATGCCAAAATCTTGAGTCATATCTATAGATTTATGTAGAGCTTCAATACCCAATTTGCAAATTTCTTCGTCACGGGTTGATTCTTCATTTAAGGGATATAAATATCATTTCCCCCTCACTAACAATTCTTTACTTGGAACTTTAATTCTCTTTGTGTATTTTCTAAATATGTTGTCTTTCATTATTTAGTGCAGATTCAACAAAATAATCGCAATATAAGCGCTTGTTAAATAATTAATTTTTAGGGATTTTTATTACAATTTTTCTAATAAGTTATAATCTCTTCAGGATTAGTGGAGCTTATAGGGAAAATTAGACAGTTTGGAATATGCTCTTGACCGGCATATGCTATTTATAGAAAAGACTTTCCATTTTCGCTTATCTATCCGGAAGGAGTTACGTTCTTACAGCTCACAGAGTACTCATTTAATAAATGTTAAGCTTCAACAATGGAGTTAATCATTAATAATTCGAACGCAAACTCGCTCATGATAACTGTACTCCTTCACACAATGTTCTTTTTAGCGTACTTTTTCAGAGTGTGGTTTTTACCTTTGCTAAGGTATACTCTGTGATAAATCAATGTGTGATTCATGCAACCTGAATTCCTCACAATATTGTATCTCCCTCAAATTAATGATCTAGGAACATCACTGTGATCATGAGTGTTATTTCTGTCGCGAAATATTTCCAGATTTCATACTACGATGAACGCGAGTCTTCGGCGATAGAACAGATGTTTTAGCTGAATTGCGTCATAGTATATATCTATGCAAACTCATCCGTTATAGCTAATTGCTTGATTTCAGATACATATAAAGTCATGTATACGACATGCCTACCGCAAGCTCTTCATGTATGATTCCAACGTGAAAAATGTATAGAATTAATATTGTGCACAATTTGGAAGAGAGGAAAATTTGATTTCCCAACAAAGCTACCTAACTCTCGCAAACTGATCAAACTTAAAGTTAATTAATCTTGAACGAAAGTTATCCCCCTCTAAACATCGCATGGAATCCGGTCCGACTCAATTACCAAGTCCGTGATCACTCCGGACATACTCGCAGGAAACTTTTATTATTTGGGTTAATTAAAGTTTTTCACAAATTCCGATCGAGAGGAAATGCCGACCATAAGGTTTACCCCGATAAAAATGCAAACGTAACAAAGGATAAGGAGGCGCTTTATTTCTCATTAGCATGCGTAACAAGACTTTTTCGATCTGGACAATTTCATCTAAATTTGTTTGTCTTTATTCATACGGGTCATCTATATATGGTTGGTATTACTACTCAGTGATATCTCAAGGAAAATCTCTGGGATTTTCCATATTTTCGGATTCGAAAACCACGCGCTAGATCATTTTACCGTCTATCTAGGTTGCAATGTGACTGTTTTTTAGTCTCTCCATATAGACCTACTGATAAGTGTTTTTCAGCGAAAATTTTTTCATTAAGACTTGTCAAAAACATAAGATACCTATTCTTCAAAACGTAATGCGCAACAAATGGTAAAATCCTTATAATGTTATGTCAAAGAACAACTGTGGTCAAAGATTTGATTAATTCCAGATATTGTATTATAATCATCATTATAGTCGTAATTTTGTAGACAGATTGCGTTTGAGGAGTAAGGCACTAGACTGTCAATCCCTTGAAAGTAAGTAAGCCTTGAGGAGCTTCGGGCGTATTGTCCATAGTGTAATAGGATTAGTTCATTGAAGTGCTCGCATTATGGCTGCCCGAAGCCGGAAGGATTAACTTGCGGTTAGACAGTTCGGGAAGATATGCGCGCCTAGTTTGGTTTAGTAAGATATTTATCTTTGCTGTGATTTTAAACCGAGAATGTTATTTATGTTGTCGGTTTGTTAAGTGGATCCCAGATTGTACTAATTTTGCGCTCGTAATGTTTCCTCCTTAGCTCGACGGTCAATGTATCACAGAACCATGCGAAGGTTATATTACGCAATTTCTTCGATCTTTCCAGTGAAGATATAATTGTGAGCATTAATTGAGAAAATCTACTATCAATGGCACGAATCTTCCATACAAACAACTGCCAGAATCAATGAAAATTTCTCATTGATCCAAAGGAATATGGCGATATAGCACAGCCAAATAATCAGGGCTTTCAGATGTGTAGACACGATAGTAGCTTACTAACCTAATCGCCGCTCTCTATTTATCGAAAATCGCGCCTCCCCGGCCGTTGGCTTGAGATATTAGGGGAGATTTAGTCTAATTGGTGGTATCTTAGTCTTCAAATAGCGGACATATTATTATTAATCGCCATGAACAAAAAATTTCCGAACACGTACAGGCGACGAGAATAGGGCGTTAATCCGATTATTCGCTCAAGTTAAGTATTGATCCGCATATGTTTAGGGAGGAACGCCTCTTACCGAGAGCAAAATTAGACCCAGTGAGAATCAAGATATATATTTACTAATAAGATGTCTCACGGGAGAAATAATCGTGAAATGTTATTTAATGATTTGGGTGTAAAGCGTAAAGTTATGCAAGTTGCGCAAATCTACTTTGATTCGAATTTGGCGATGAGTATATAAACCGTCGGACATTCTGACGATGCGAAGTGTCGCTAGAATGCTATACTCATGGAGAGTTTTTTTGTGCTTGGATAGAGCAGAGCCAAAGTCCCAAGTAAGATTTCCTACATTGAATATGACAATACTCTTTTCAGTTCGAGCGGTGCTATTTCAAAGTGAAGAATTGCACAGTCATAAGTGTGAAAATAAAATCCGTCTTGCCCAAAGATTTCCTAAGCAAATATGCAAAGTTAATCCGAGAGAGGAAGTTATATCCATATTAGATCTGATTTGAATATCACTGGAAAAAAATCGTCGCCACTCGTATCAGTCGTACGGACATCGGTTCAAAAGATGAGCTTGTCACACTGAGAAGCAACAAAACTCGAACAAGTACGGTTCACATACCAGAAGCATGACATTATACCTGTACAGGGAACAAAGTATACGGGCACTAATATATTACGAACCGGACGTACATTTATTATTAGAAATTTTGAGAGGAAGCCTGTCCCTGAAGTCGGGAGCACGGGAAAACGCGTGAAAGATGGGAACTTTCGTCAGTCACTAAGCATACACCGGAAGACGACTTCGTACGCTGCGTCATCATCGGAGATTGATATTACTTAGCCGCCCATAGATTGGCGGAACAACATTTGAACGCGTAAGGGGTAAGAGAGAAAAAAAGAGCTTAGGTAGAAGGAGGTTTCGATGTGTCCAGGCCATTGGGGTGACGACACAAGCTCCCGAGACGCAAGTTTGTACCACTCATTCCAAGTCAGGCGTCGACAAGCCTCCTTGCGGGGAAACGAGGTGTACGCACAGTGCGCGAATTGAACAGTAGCAAAAATTGAGAGAAACTATGTTGCCGATTATGTCCTCTGTGCTGATATCTGTCTAGATAATACCTCCGCCGATATACACACGGGTGCTATTACGTTAAGGGCCGTTTATACAGGACCCAGAGACGAAGTCTCGTCTTATCGCAAGCCCCTATCAAATAAATTAGACGATTGCGTAAAAATAACAGCAGATACGCGTACCAAAAGTAGTATGGTTACAAGAACCGAGTTGTCACGATGACAGGAAAAGCGATCCCAACGACTTCGTGAGAAAACATTCGATCTCCAGCTCTAGCGAGGCGTACGAACTTCCGGCAGCTGGCACTCAAGTGATTCAGCACGGGATGAGAAATAACTTCTGTCCGCAAGCTACCTGACTCACATCAATACCCTGTAGGCATTTGTTGAAAAATAAACGAAGAAGAGATGGAATCCCTAATTATTATTCATTCGTGATCTATTGATGCGTATCAACCGACCAATGTTAATCACCGATCACAGGTGATCCTCAGAGTTAAGACTGTACACTAATGTTTATTATAATGCTGTGATTTGAGAACCACATAAATCGAGGATATTAGTTAGTCGCTGAGGCTGCTATCACATGAACTGACAATTTACTAGCTACATTTGAAGATAAATCACTACATTGCGCCTGTCACGAGAGCGTACACTGGTTCATGTTCATAAATATTTTCGTTATATTCTGCGGCGTCGTAGCGTGTCAACAATTACCTCAATAGATCTTCATCTACCGCTGCAAAATAAATTTACACGTGATATTCTATATCAACAAGGTGTATACCTGATGATTATGAGCTGTCTGATACTTCTCCTATCTAAGAGAATAATGTGACATATGTAAATCGAAGATTTATGCAATGCTTTGAGTAAGAGATGTCAAGAACAGAGTTAGCAGGATCGGACCGTCAAAATCGCAACTTGTATGATTATGTAGTAATTTTGTTCCCTAGCCTAATCAGAAGTTGGGCAACTACTCAAATCATTGTATGTTTAGATATGCGACTGTGAGGATGATGGGCCTCGAACCATCTATAAATTTCAACATCTACTCTCAATCGATGGGATGCATTGTTTGAGCCACCAGTATAGTAGATTAGAGGTAAACTTTGAATTGAAAACAAACTCGTCGTACGCAGAGTATAATCGCACAATTTATTAAGCTGAATTCTTGATAAACTTTGTTCATTCTAATTGATGTGCCATTAGATATACAAGATCGGTGCCAATTAAGTTAGATATACTAACTTTTATTTCTAGTGTGTATCGTTAATCTAGTTTTTGGTGGACGTACGATCAGAATAAATATTATCAGTAGTTGATTCGTACAGATGCATCTAATATGCGATAACGCTGTAATAATATCGTATAATCGACGGCATGTGGGATCTGATATGGATTTCAGTACAATGTCCAGAAATAGAATGTATGTTCCAAATACCTCTTTTACTCATACGGGTAGTATTTTGTTCACACCAAATAGTCATGTTGCGTTTTCGACTACCGCAGGATCGTCTATCATGGGTTGATTGGAGTATTCAGACTATAAACAATACCTTGTTTCAGATCGCTGTTATTTTTTAAAGTTAAGGGTGAGCATTCATTGGTTATTCACATGTGCGCCATCGTACTGTTACTAATCCACGGAGTTTTTCCGTTTCAGCTATTTATTTGATAATATTAAATGTTAACGAAATTCCTTTCATTCACTTCCTAAAATTATTAATGTACTAGTTTTTAATAACTTATGATGTTGATCTATACTTGAATACTTCATAGGCGTACTCTTACTCATACATGTTCCAATGCGGTTTTAATTAAATCGCCGATCTTGAATACAATCTCCAACGCAAGTATGTTTTACAATAAATATTTTGGCACGTGGATTTGACAAGCGCGTGCAGTGCGTAGGGTCACTAGAAAATAAAAAAATATAAATATATAGCAATGCAACAATATCCAATACCTGAAAGCATTTCCTATGGACCCTTAGATTGAAATAACGGTTTATAGAGGGATCAATTTTGCGTTGTGTAGTAAGTAGTTTCGTGAATTTTCTTCACAAGATGTCTCAATGAAGTGATTGTTACTAAACAAAGAAACTTTTGTTTGTCAGTACAAACGATCTTTCATCCAGAAGTACATTTTTCAGTATACATGATACGAGTAATTGTGACATAATGTTAAATACAAATCTTGTTTATGTTTTGGAATTAAAAACTACTCTTTCCAAAAAGGCAATATCATTATTGTGAATGTTATTCAAGCATGATAAGAATATGTCTCCTATAATAACGTGAGTTTATATAAGAGTCCGATACGGAATGGCGTGTCATACCATACATATTTTGCTTAATGATTGTTCGTGAATGGAGTCAAAGAGCTGCTTCTTCTTATGCCTTTCATTTGACGATTAACCTAGTCTGGAGATCTAGTTGATGTTTCGTCTTCATAATTGTTAACGGCGTGATTCTAATATTACTATGAAGTCTATTGTCAGTCGGATAAAATGTAAATAATATAGTAATTCATATCATATGATCAGTTCTTTGAAACCACCGATTTTCATTTTCAAAGTCCGTACTAATGAGGGAAGAGATGCCTCCACAGCTTTACAGATTCCATGTTTCCCCGATTTCTGGTCAATATTCTGAACCGACTTCGCTGGAGAATAGGTCATTTTTTTTGGATGAAAAGTTTTACGTTCAGTGTTCAATGGTGTAGTTTGATAGTCCAGTGAAGGAATAAACCACAAGCAAATAAATTGATCTACCAAAAATCGATCATTTTCCGATTTTAAGATCTGTGTGGATCGAGGGGGTTGCTGAATTTTGCCAATTACAAGCCAGACGTACAAATATGTGCAGTGCATCTTGACTACAGTTCTTATATTTAGCTAAAATGATACCAGATTGGAGAATATGCATAATTAAAGTTTAACAGTGATATTCTTAAGCTTGTTATAACAGTACCATAAACTCCGTGATACAATCTACAGATACGTTCTAATTTGTGCTATCACAGATATCCGTGAGCGTCTTCAGAGAAAGGCGGCGATTGTATGCCTTGCAATCGAAAACGGTTGTCTCCCCCGCCGCTCGAAGGTCGGTGAAAAAGTTTGAGTTGAAAAACCACCGTAGCTATATACCAGACATTGCTAATTTTAGGAATTTGGAGTAGTTCATTAAAGCTCAAGGCTAGCACTCCTACACTATATTTTAGCGAATGGAATTGATTAAATTTATCGAGTTTACGTAGTGTAGTATCGCTGTTTTTACGAGGTGACTTTTATCCTAGGCGGTTGAACTGTTTCATAAGTAAGACACAAGAGTTCTTGAGTTTATTCGAAACAATCTTTGCATAATCCTTGTAGTGTCGGAAATGAAAAATAAGTTTGAAGTTGCAGCTTTGTATCGTACCATTTGGATACGCTATAGCGGTTCCTTCTGCACGGGGGTGAATGTCTCACATTTCGCTCTATACTGTTGCATTAAATGAATACATGTCCCGGACATACGGAAGTTTAGAATAGTAATGGGCTCTTTAAGCCAAGATCTGTCACAATCGGGTCTCCTATCCCTAAGCGAGCCCTACGTACTTGAGGTAGAAATGAATGAGTCTCCTAACGAGACGATTTCACCTCGAGAAAATTGGGATATCCATTATCATTTAGAAGTGTTCCTTGAGAACACTTTGCAACAGACTGAGCAATAGTGAGTGTGTGCCAAGATCCACAGTCGACAATTCTCAAAGGAAAGTATCTGAAAACACCACGAATTTGCAACACTATCCACCAGAAGTGGTAGAATCCAATTTATTCATGAGACAGATCCGCCGCTGACCACTCTGGAACAAAACACTATATTATAAAATTGAACACCTAACTCGTGTATCAGTTTTGTGTTTTCCGATAGCAGTTCACTTTAGATTGCAAAACGACAGATGACACCAATATCATGTCAAAGCTTATCCTCCCTTGTACCTAACTGGGTCGCCTTTAACCAGAAGTAGAGTTACTTATACCTAGGGTAAGAAGGAGGATCCGATTTGTATCCAAAATCTATCAACAGCACGTCCACATTCCATCAAATCCGGATCAAAAGGACATGGAATCCACACCTTCTATTTCTCTGCATCAATCTTAATCACTTGCTGATAGTCATGCTCTGACTCACCGTCTACCGAAGAATACGTCAAGCGAAAGTATGTCTAAGCCAATCGAAAAACCATAATAGATACGATATACGATCCATGACCGAGTAAAAAGGGAATTCCCGGAAATTATGGTTCAAAAGTACGGTTTAGAAGGGCTTACCCAGACCAACTGGCTTCTTATCACTGGGTTACACTATTGGGAACTTAACGATCTTATTTCACCACTTACTAACTTTATCGTCTGCTTTTTCCCAACTGGGTCCGGAAGAAGGTGTCAAATCAGTTGTTCATAATGACCGTTCACGGAGCTCGAATTCCAGCTCTTCGACTAGCCCGTGTGGGATGACAACAATGTGGAAGGAAGCTGGCTACTGAAGGGGTGGTGGTGAAAATCTGAGATCAGACAATGAATGGATATAAACCTATATCTACTGGCCTCAAGTAAGAATGGAAAGATTCGAATACAACCTACTTGGTGATGAATTATTGTCACCCCAGCTGTAACCAGGCCTTTACATATAAATAGCGAAACAAAGAGACTATTATGCTTCGGTGTGGGAGAGCAGCTTCGACAACGGACTTGGGTGCGGCTGAAGCAGTAATGCGAGTCGCTTCGGGCAAATTTGTATTAAATATTTTTGAAAGACGGTATCTGCGGAGCAAGCGAAGCATCTCTCATGCTCTACTACTTTTTCCACTAAGATTGGTCATCCTCATTGTCAATTTCGTGCGAGTTAAGGACATACACATTCAGTGTGAAACTTGTTGGTAATCCATCTTGTTTAGGTTTCGATATGTACCATGGGGCGTTCAACTCATAAAAGCTTATGTTCGTTTACTAGAATTTCTTAATTCGAAAGTTGACTCATCCAAAACTCGTACGTTTTTGCGAGGTGCGTCCTAAATCGAGGCTTAAGACCGGGCTCTCCAGTACGTTTCGTGTCGCTTTAGTTACCCGTTGTTCTATCTTTGCTATTGTGGATGTTTTCAGGTCAATGTTCTCTTTGTCAGTACTGAATCATGCATTTACAATGTGTTTAATAATACATTTTTTTACTTTTGTTTTGGTTCGATGATCGGGTATTTCTCCTAACTTTTCAATTCCACCATATATCTTGCTTGTATAGAAATATCAAGATTTTTTTTGGTACGTTACATCGTCGTGGTGAAAGAGAACGATGCAAAACTACTTTATCGTACGTGCCTCTATAGAAATATTATTCAATAGCATGTGAGAGCTATTGCCCTACAAGGGCAATGTGTGTCGGCTTTGCCTAATTCCCAAGTATGCTTTGACTCAGTTGATCCACAGAGCATTTTTGCAGTCAAATTGCTGTTTTTTATAAGTTCATGCACAGTAGCAACCCTTCTTTCGAGTACTAATTTTTACATTACGGGACTGACTCTTACTGTCAAATTCACTCTTGGACTGAATGCAACGTATCTATGATCCAAAGCTAGCCAATTATCCTTCCATATGAGTGTGCTGCAAAATACATTGACACTTAAAGCATGAATATTCCCCTAAAAAATAACTGATCAGTTACGTTCAGATATTTACGAGGATATAACTCAGAACCGGAGACATAATGGAGATAAGTTCAATTCCATTCATAGAATGATTATGCACGAAATCACGTGGTAACTCACGAGTACTTTATGAGACGATTAATATTATAAACGTTTAGAACGATTTCAGGGATTGGAACATTTATACAGTCTCCGCTTTTTAAGGTACGTTAACTAATCAAACTAACGATTTTTTTTTAGTGGGTATCATCACGATAAATTTATAATTTAATACAGTAACCAATATGATATAGTCTGCACAACTTGATGTCACATGCATGGTGTACAAATTATAAAAGAGCATAATCTCCACGAGCTTATTTACATGTGGTTACTTCTTAATGGATACCATTCGATGGAGTGCTGGTATGTGATTATGAAAGAAAATAGGCTATTACCCGAATGCTTCTTCTGTCGCCAAGGTTGTGTGTGTGTTTGATGTTGTTTGAACAAGTCTCACGGACTCACCAGCCCGAGTTAAACACCTCTTGAACCTGGAACAATACAAGGAAGCATTGTGGATGTGTTGTGTTTGATAAAGCAAATTGCATATTAAGAAGAAAAAATCCCGTTTGTTATCTGAGTTTGTTTACAAAAGCTTCATCCAAATAATTGCAATAAGGCTCGTCTCCAACAAATGCCGTCTATGACAAAACTTTCTCACAACTACACGTGAGAGGTAATGTAAGAAAGACACACATATTTTTTCAGCTAACGGAAATCGCCGCAAGATGAAGGCGAAGACTGATGAGACATTTGCCTACCAGAAGTGATAATGTTATGAAACTCACCGATACATACGTTTTCTCGAACTTCAGGAGCGCATATGTGCCTTGATAGTTCAGTCGCTTCGCCGAGCTCTGCATGTGGCAGGCAAAATGTTAGATGTCTTGACTTGGATTTAGAGCGTACCAGTTTATG
>NW_018736207.1:0-22332 GCF_002204515.2 Aedes aegypti | reverse complement strand
CTAATTCTTCCGGAAAGAGGTGCACTTTGCGAAAGAGGACCACGTGATTATTTGAGCTGAAATCGAATTCAGGTTAACTTCTGCGTTCATGAGTCCTCTCATGGCGTAGTGGTTAACGCGCCCCAACTAGAGATCGGAGTCGTGAGTTTCGATTCTCACTGAGAAGAGTAGTAACTTTTTCGCAATCTTCACATCAATTTGTCCACTAATCCAATTGCAAATTAATGTATGTTTAGCTTTCGGTAGTGTTAAACTTCCACTCCGGCTGGTTGGCCGTAAAACACGATCATAAATTAAACAAGTAGAATTTAAGTTTTGTCACAAATATTTTCTTTGAAAGATGTTTTTTTTTGCGTTAGAGCCTTAACATTTTAACCGAAAAAATGATCTGCTCTCGTAATAGCTATTATTGCATTAAGTCGCATTGGTAGATCTTTGGATTAGAGATTTCGATATTTGCAAAAAAAAATCCATTCTTCTATCAAGTCGAGTGTTACGTCAAAAACTGGAACAGAGCTTGGTCTGCAACGAAATATTCTATGAGCGTTCCCTTGATGAATAACTCGAACTTTCTTTGCCAATTTACTGTTTTCAAATATGTATATCACAACAAGCTCAAAGATACTCTATGTTCTGAGATGTAGAGACCCGTCACGAGTTTTATTTAGTAATGCTCTCTAATGTCACAACAATTTTCGATATTCTTAGCTTGGAAAATCTCTGAACGACTTGTTTAGAACAAACCAAATTTTTTTGGTGGTGTTGATCTCGGTAAAAGCTTAAAAGATGCCGATATTAATTTCAAGTCACTTATTATGCCAAACGGCCATTATGCCAAATGACCATTATGCCAAACAGCCGTTATGCCAAACGGCTTTATGCCAAATGACCTTATGCCAAACGACTTTATGCCAAACGGGGTACAATAGTCGCTACAATACAGTGAACAACAGTCAACATAGCTGGTAGCGGCTAAGTATCTTAAAATATGAGACCTTGAGACCTCATGCCTGAAAAAAGAGATCAAAAAGAGACTGATCAAGAATTACGTTTTGATAAGGATTCCTCAGAGAATCCATCCAGTCATCTCTCAGAGGGTCTTTCTAAAAAATTCTGTTGGGGATTTCTAGTGACGTTACGTCAATTATTTAAAAAAAAAACTCATAGATTTGTTTTGAAATACATTATGCCATTCCTTCATAAATTTCACAAGGAATTCCCTCCAGATTTTCCTTTGGAAAGAAGTGTTTATCCAGGGTTTTTTTCCAAAGAAACCCTCTGATATTATTCCAAGGTTTTTTTTTTCAGATTTATTTCTCAAGGAAGTTATATTTCTCGGAACTAATCAAGCGGTTCTCCCATTGAATTCAAAAATTACTTCTGAGTTTCGTTTGGATTTTTTTTTTTTGAATTCCCTGTTATTTTCGTTTAGAGTTTGTTTAATATTGCAACTAGAAATTTATCTTAAACTGCCTTGAGAGATTTTTCCATATGAATTCTTCATCAGGCTTTTCCAAAATTTTCCAAAAAGAAGTTTTCAAAGAATTCATCCAGGATTTCTCTAAGAACGCCTCCAAAAATAGGCGAGGGAAAATTCACAGAAATGATTGAAGGGGATTGCTGAAATAAATCCGGTGGATATTTCTAAACTAAATTATAGAGATATCACTGTTGTGGTAAAATAGATGATGCATTTCTACAAGGGAGAAGCTTAATAAAGATCTCCGGATTTCTTCTAGAGTCTTGGGTGAGTCTTGAATAATCATCCCGAGGAACTGATGAAGTAGTTATTGAAAAATTAACCAAACGAAACCCTGCATAATTTTCTGTAAGATTTTCTAGTGGAAATCCCTGGAAATTCTCGAAGGAATTACAGAAATAGTTGCTGTAGTATTTTGTGGTCTTAAACCCAAAATGAACTACAGTGATCCCTCCATGAGTCGATGTTCCATGACTCGATATCGACTCATGGAACCATACTGGAAACAAAATTTTATGGTTACTATGATGGTCCCTTCCAACAACTTTCTAAAGGATTGCTGTTCC
Source organism: Aedes aegypti (assembly GCF_002204515.2). Classification (NCBI taxonomy): domain Eukaryota; kingdom Metazoa; phylum Arthropoda; class Insecta; order Diptera; family Culicidae; genus Aedes; species Aedes aegypti. The sequence continues at coordinate 20,286 of NW_018736207.1, read as the reverse complement.
ATGACTCGATATTTCCATGAGTCGATGGTCCCTTTAATATCGACTCATGGAGGTTTCACTGTATTAAATTGAAGAGTTTATTGAGAATTTTTTTCACAAATTATTCAAGAAATGTTTGAAAGAACCCAAAATGTCTGGAGAAATGTATGAAAGATCCCCGGTTGAATCAAGCTAATGTAAATTAAATGCAACAATTCATGTGATAATCTGTGGGGTAATGCCTGAAAGAGTGGTTCTAAATTGACATAAAGTGATACTGAAAAAAATGAAATGAGAGCTTTTCTAGTTTTGATTTATCACGGATGTTTCTAAACCTGGAATAAACTTATGTATATTTTCTCGAAAGTATTTTTGTAGGAATATATCTGTAGTTATGACGCTGAGATAGTAATTAATGGAATATCGCAAGAACTAAAAGAAAATATCTTGGAAATCATGTGAGAGTTTTTGGGATAATTACCACATTGTTCGACTGATAACATCATTAAAAGTTTTTCAAATCGTCCAATTAAAATTGAGAAATCATTTAAAGTTTTTCAAATCAAATGTCTGAAACAATATTAGAGGAATCTTTATTACAATCCCAGGAAAAATCTTTATAAGAAAAGGTTCTAGACAAATCACTACAAAAAATGAAGCTTTTCAATGATTGAATATGTAAACCCATGGCATAAATCGCTCTTAGGAATACAAACATTAATTTTGAAAGGCTTGGAGACCGGCTTAGTTTAAGGTATGACTCTCAATAGGAATAGAGTAAGGTGGGGCAAAAGTTCGACCTTAGTGGTATATTCAAAGTTTCCAGGAAACAATAGCAAATAAAACAAAAACGAATACCATACAGTGAACCTTTAACATATTGGCTATAATTTTGCTGAACAAACTTGCGTCCAAATATTTACCCATTTTTAGTTATAACCGTTTCAAATTTTATTGTCTTATTCGAACTATTGCCCCACAGGTGGGGCAAGAGTTCGAATCTAGTGTGGGGCAAAAGTTCGCTGGGCTAAAACACTAAATATCGATCCTTTTATGACAGGCATACTTTACACCAGCCGTAAACTTATGTTTGCCGAAAAATACACACTAAATTTTCATGAAAAAAATTGCCCAAAACGGGTTAATTGTAATATACTCAAAAATAGCAGTTTTTTCGCAAAACTAAGTGGAAATGTAAAATTTTGGTGACAGTTTTCACACGATCAGACAAATTTACCTAAATTTGAAGATAATATGTGGATTTTAGGCAATTTGAAAATATTTCCGTGATTTTATAGATGGGTCGAAACTTTTGCCCCGCTGATTCGAACTTTTTGCCCCACTATGGGCCAAAAATTGTTTTCAAGCATTTATGCAAAATATAATCCACGTCAAAGCAGCCTTATGATAGGCCTAGAAACGCCCTTACATAAAATATTGAAAAAGATTTTATCTTCAATTGGTTCCATGCAGCGATAGTTTGACCAAAAATTACAATATTCACGTCGAAAAACAACAAAGAGCCATAACTTTTCCAACTCTCAATCGATTTTTATGATATTTGGAGCGGAAAGTCTCTTACTTGAAATAGCATTCGAACCACAATGACATTTATAAGATTTGTTTTGAATTGAGCTAGAAATCTTAAAAAGAAACTCTTACCCCACTCGAACTTTTGCCCCACTTTACTCTATTTCAAAAACAGTTTTTTGGCTTCCTTCAGATTCAACTTATAGAAGGCCCCGGATGTTTTTGTTTAACAGAATTATGAATTTTTGAACAAAAAAAAAAACACGACGTTCTGTAAAAAACTACTGTTCCATATGGTTGAAGATAAACGATAAAGATAAAGATAAACGCTTTTTATCAATATAACTGGATGCTACAGGCGCCCCTCCAAACATAATTTTTCCTATTTTTATACATTTTAGTTTGTTAAAAACTGAATTTCTACTGCTATAGGAAATATTCACCATGATTTTGGGGCCCCTAGGAACCCGGGGCCCGGTGCAGACCGCACCTACCGCACCCCCTAGCTATGCTACTGAACCGAGAAGTATCAAACGTGTATCTCATTCGCTAGACCAGGGTTCGAATCCCCGTTAAACTTTTAGATCTTCTTCGTTAACTTGTTAAACCGGTTTTATCGATTGATAGATTTCGATTTTCGGGTTATCTAATTAAATCAGGGTTGTTACGTGTCGTTAAGTAGAGGTTTGCGGCACTGACAATATGAGTCTCATTACTGTCACGAGACTAAGCTATATTTCATAAGCTCACTTTGTATTGTCACTATGACGATGCTCTCACAAATGCAATTTTAATGTTGTTTGCTATTAAAATTTCTATCTCATTTTGAAGATATTCGGGAACCACATTTATGTGATCGATAAGTTAAGTGTATGATTCCAGCATTTTGCATGTGGACGTAATGCCAAATACTCAGGAGCAGTCTTCCCATGAACCGAACCGATGTACAACTTCGGTTGAACCTTCCAACTTGTGTTGAACCGCAAACGCGCTTTCGTCTCTGTACCAGTGTATCAACCGAACCCGGTACTTGTGTACTTCGGTTCAAACTTTGGTTCAAACTTGGGTTCAAATAATGGCACACAGCAGGCAAACAGGGAACGGTTGAAATCCACGCGGATAAATTTCTACGATCATATATGGAACTTCTTGGTTCAAATCGCAAGAATCTTGAGGCTTGGATTATTGTTTCATTTAAGCAGATCAACTAAGATCAATACTTTAAATAACATTTTGCGGTAACTTTATGAAGAAAACAAGGATTTTACTATATCAAACAACAAGACACGATAAAGTAGAAATGAATAAGCGTGGATATCACCAATTTTCTGTTTCTCCGTTTGTGTCATCGTTCTGAACCTCGGATGCAACCGAAGATTAGCACCAAAGTTTGAACCGCGGTTGCAATCGAGATACAAATGGACCGGTTTTCGAACCGGCGTTTGCACCGTTGTTCACTTTACACATGCTTGGGTTAGGTTCTGTTTCGAGCGTTCCGGTTTGAACACGAAAACAGAGTACAAGGAGAGTACGAAAACCGCCTGAACCAACGTGTTCGGTGTTCGATTGGGAAGACTGCTCAGGAGTATCATTCTGAGGTTGAAAAATCTGACAGCAACCTCGGAATTCAACGCCATCTTAGTTTCGAACACTTAAATGATCTTAGTGCTCATAATGTTGAATTATGAGGCATCCGTTGAAAAAAAACTTTCAGATTCTTTCATTCTTATCTAATCAATTGATTGTTTATTGAAATCATCGGTTTAAGACCAAATAAATAACAGAATAAATGCTATTCCTGAACTCGAATACAGGTCGGACTCGATTATCCGAAGACTCAATTATCCTCCAACTCGATTATCCGGGATTCGATTCTCCGGAATTTTAGGCTCGATTATCCGGAGTATGTTTTTTGATATTCTTGTTTTCAGTTTTTATTTAATAAATTTGAGATAATTTAGTATTGCAATATATAATATGAATGATTTAGCTGTTGTGAACATAGGTAAGGGAATAAGGGGTTTAAAAAAAGTATTTTTTTGTGTATGCTAATAATCATGTCAACATCCCTAGAAATAATTTCTGGCTACGCCACTGCATCGTATAAATAAAACAACGAAAAAGGTAAAATTTAGGTTCGTTTATCGCAGATTTTAAATTTTATTAGTGATTCGATTATCCGGAGTGAAAAAAAAATCAATACTCTGGATAATCGAACCGACCTGTATATGCCAAAAGATTCATTCTGGTACTAAACATGCATTATCAATGAAAATTCCCATGTAATTATCTGTTTTATAACAAACTAAGCTGAGAACCAGGCTCTGTTCCAGTATGGACGAAACGTCAGGAAAGAAGAACAAGAAGATTAAGCGTTACGGAAGCCTTAAAATTTAACGAGTGCTCACCTTGTAAGCCCTTCTTAGCTAAACTCATTCCACTAATTAAAATCAATATGGGGGTCAAAATCCAAAATGGCTGCCACTTAAATTATTACTCTTATTCTTCACTCAACTCGAAGAAAACACCAACGATTGAAAACTTGTTTCTTTGTTGTAAAAAAATGATGTTTGCATTGATTGCATTCGTCATATTGATGTAATCGTGGAACATGATTTAGAAAATCGTTCATTTCATAGGGTAAATACCATTGCTCACCTAATGTTTGTAGCCTATCTAACTCAGTTTTTTCTCAGCTTTCTGATGATGATCCCAGAATTCAAAATGGGTGGTGCACAAATGGTGAAAAAAACGGGTTTTCTGACGAAATTCAAGGTGGCAGTCAAGTTCAAAATGGCCGCCAAATTTTTTTAGCATCAAAATCAAATGAAGGTTATATCCTTCCTCTATACGATGTCCTTAAGTTTGCTATGTGTTCCAAGGGAAATATGAGACATATGACACGAAGAAACACCTATAATTTATCAAAAATAGGCTTTTTCGCAAATTGTTTAGCTAGCTGGCATACGAGGGTCCTCCAATCTAAGAAACCGAAAAGGACCGCACTTTAATTTTAACATATACTAGCGATCATTGACATAAAATTGTAATTCTAACGATGTGTGCAATGGTGGCCTGGTTTCAGCTAGAATTGCTCTGATGTACAATTAGGGTAACTCGGTGTTGTACGCTTCAACCGGGCAATAAACCCTCTTTGATATTTAACGAATCATATTCAATATAACATTGAAAATGACTGCTTAACTATTCATTGAGACTTTCTCACTATGATAATTTGGAAGCGAGAGGGAATATAATCGTAAAATGAATGTGATCGAAACTCACTCACATTCGATTATTGATACATAGCCAAAAAATAACGTCAGCCAATATTTATTTTTCTTTTCCTATGCACTTACTCAGTGTTTTCTTTGCTTTCTGATGGATGCCTAAAATGCGGTGTGCAAATGTGAAAAAACGGATTATCTAATTGAATTCAAAATTACCGCCACAATATATTTTAATCCAAACGAAAAGGCCCAGATAGCCGTAGTGGTAAACCCGCAGCTATTCAGCAAGACCCAGGTCGCGGGTTCGATTCCCACTGGTCGAGGACCTTTTCGTAATGGAAATTTTCACGACTTCCCAGGGGATAAAGAATTTTTAGGATACAAACTCTAGTGGAATTAAATGGTATAGTACTAAATTCGCATTTTTTAAGTCCAATAGAAGTTTTTTGGTAGTTATTTGGCATTTGTATGTATTGCCCTAAAACCCGCCTATTGGACCTTTATTCTTATTATTCTTATCATTATTGTCTTTATTAACGTGACTTTCAGCCCGTGGCTGGTTCACATCGAGGGGCTCATTGGACCTGTATACTTTGGCCGGTACTCAAGATTTTACTTGGTCCTCTATGATTGACGCATATTTCTGACCCTAGGTGACTCAATGTTCTAAAGAGTAAGATTTAGAAATTCAAACATTTTAAGAGTCAACTAGTAAATTATCAAGATCTCAGTAATGTTATGCATTTCAGTATGAAAACGTACAATATTCCAGGCACAATATTTCCATGCATTTAATGTGAGTAATGCAAGCTTAGAAACATGATACAATGTACTTCAATTTGAGAAACACTGTTCGGTTCAAACCAAAGGCGAAAAGGATCCACGTTTTTATTGAATAATTGATTTGATCCAAGCCAAAAAGGGATACCCCTTCCTCACCGATTTGGTTGAGGCCACTCAAAAGCAACAGGCCTTCCAACCTTCCAATACCTTCCTCGCGGCGATGGGAAAGAGAGCATTGCTTCGGAATGAAAACCGGTATTGATGGGTAATAAAGCTAAATGAAAATCTTTTCATTCCTTCGCAGGGCGCCACCAGCAGGGATGAGGAATCATGTCGTACGCTATAGAGCCACATCACGAGGGATTCAGAAGAAAAAGATAGACCAATGATAGGGTTGTCGGTTAACCAGCAGACAAACAGAATCAGGACATCTGTATCTTCAGCCGATGGCGTGTCGGAATCTAGGAATCCAGGAATGGTGTGGGAGCAGAGCAGTGTGAGAAAACACGTTCCATATTATTACTGGATGTGACGACGACGCTCTTGTTGGGAGTTGACGTTAGCGTTGGTGATGGCATTCCAATTGCTTTGTATGAATAAGTGTCAATGGGTGCTTCTACGAGTGATGCCAGGAAAATCACGTAGCACTGCGATGACAATGATGAGATTTAGATAGGCATTTTTCTTGTTGGTGGAACGGAGTGACAAACGTAGGAATGTCATTTTATTGGACGAGCAATGGCCAATAGGGAAATAAGAGCACATTTCTATAATGATGGTGTACTTTGCCAATGCCATTATGTAGTACTGACGTTTTGTACAGTTTTGATTGCATGTTTCTAAGAGTTAAAGAGCAGTAACGTGTAGCATCAAAGGCCCGGATAGCTGTAGCGGTAAACGCACAGCTAGACCATGTTGATGGTCGTGGGTTCGAATCCTGCCAGTCGAAGAGCTTTTCGTAAAGGAAATTTCTCGACTTCCCAGGGCATAGAGTATTTTCGTAGCTACTTCCCAATATACACATTTGCAAAGAATGCTCTCAGGACATAAATGTAGAAGTGTGTATAAGGACACTAAGATGAAGAGCAGATTCTGGCCCAGTAAGGACATAACACTAAGAAATAGAAAGAGAGAAGAACCAGATACTCATGAAGCACAATCGATTCTTCAGACGAGCCAGATCATCCTATACTCAATAGAGTGATTCAGTTTCATGCTTGATGTTATTACATCCCAGATGTCGAATTCCGAAGTAAAATTCTATGTTCTCGAGAAAAATTACATACCACAATGATATGCTAATGAATATAGTGTTTTGGTTGACTCTATGGCACTACACTGCAAATGCATGATCAACTGCATTTTAAATCTGCCCAGATAAAATTTAAATATCAATCTCATTCCCAATAGTGAGCAGAAGAAAAATAATTTTCCTTTCCTAATTATGCGTGAAAATATTCCTTAGCAACCTTTTTCATTTAACATCAAAGAAGTGCTCCCATTGCACGTGGATCCTCGACATTTCCTTCCGACCCGTCCTATAGCTATCCATCCATTCGTCCATTCATCCATCTGCCAACCGAAGGAAAGCACAAAGACCAAACATTTTTATATTCTCATTTCCTCGAGCTTTCCGCTACCACTTGCAAACGACGACGACGGTAACGAATATTAAATCAAGCTTCCGGGCAATTTCCCTCTCTCGAGGTAGGGGAAATTGGTTTAAAATATCAATTTGAATGTTGTCTATAATTCTCCGTACAAAAATCAACATTTTGCTGACAGTATTTCTACAATATTGGAGAGATATTAGTATACAAAAGGAATGAAATATCACATTATGTATCATAACGACGTATCTGTAAAGCAAAGCATATATTCTAAAGCTAAAATATCTTCATGATGCCCCTACTAGCCATTTGATCCATGAGTTTATCTTAGTCAAAGGTTGCGTTTTGATCCATCTCCCCTACGAGGATCTCTCCACCTGTCTTACCTCTACTCAAATGAGGGTTTCAACGATCGGAATAGTGGCAGCAGCAAAAGACAAAAGAAACATTTTTCTTCACAACCCACTACTAGTGACTGGCCTCCTGGCTGTATCCTTGTGCTGTGCGCTGTTCTTTGAACGGGAATTGCAACGCGAGATTCGTATACTTTGCTCCAAATTGGTTTACGACACCGAAAAGGAGGTACTCGGGCTTGCGTTTCTTACCTTTTCTAGGGTATACGGTATAATAATTCAATTCCGGTAAACGATGACGTCGGTTTAGTGCATTTTGTGTTCGACCCTGCATTTTTTTTATTGCAATTGAATCTTTTGGAAGCAAATCTATTCGTATTTCGGTTGAATTTTATAGGATATTAGCGGAAATTACCTATTACGTCAATCCGAATCTTCTACACACATCTATATAGAGAGAACTATAGAGCAGCATTGGCGTAGGAACAGGGGGGGCCAGGGGGGCCTGGCCCCCTCCAGAATCATCCAGGCCCCCCACCAGAATTTTCGATGACAATAAAAAAAAACAAAACCGATTTAAGATGACGCAAATTCTTCTGGAATTATGTACATGGCTCTTGTTATTAACAAAAAAATCGCTTCAGTAGTTACATTATGTAATGTTGTACAACTATCAATGTTGCTGAACAACGATCGGAAACGCGAGGCACGATGAATTTTCGTAGGCATCAAAACAGAATCTGCGAATAAACACAAACAACCGTTCGGGCGCTCATTCGTTCGTGTTTCATTTTCGGATCGCTGATTCTCCCGATCGGAGTGATTTTCCATCGCTTGGTAATGTGAACGGTACCGATCCACGCCGCCTGCTCTTCACGAAGAACAGAAAAATATTCATTTCGATCATCTTCATGTGGGCTTGCAACAATCACGCTAAACTTGCTCCGCTCAAAAATGAGTGCCGAGCGCACAAAATTGGCCTCTTTTCGTGCAGCACAGATTCTGTGCAAAGGGGCTGTACACAGTTTTGTTGCAAACGGTGGTACATATAACTAAATGGTGAATTGCACACAGAGGAGGAACGCTTGGAAATGCGGAATTCGTTTCCATTTTTGTTTTGCTTCTGAAAACATTAAAAAAAACATTCCAATTTTAAAGTTTTTCAGAGATTTTTTCATTTGAATATCCGAAGCGGAAGCAAATGGGGAAAACACTTTCGCATTTGCTACCACCTTCCGGCTTTTCGCTAGAAAACATCTCAGAAAACTCCCCATCTTACCAACGGCCAACCACGCGGGATATCATTGACAGTTCCCTTTCCATCGATCTCGGACAGCCGAAGGCGAAAACGTCGGCAACTCACAGAATTAGTGCGACCTACTCACAAGGGAAGGTCACGGTGGTGTTACACGGGGTTTTCAACCGGACTATTTTTGTTAAATTCTACATGTCGAAATATGAAAAACCCAAAAGCCTTTCGGGTGATGGACCAGTGGTGTAGCCAGGAGGGGCTCTGAAAAGGGGCAATTTTGTACGTATATTGTACTATTGAGCTAATTGGAAATTTGACAAAAATATTTTTTTAGTATCTATTGTGGTGGTAGAGAACAGAATTGACATTAAAGTATGTTTAAAATGTATTTTCCATGCCATTGGCGTAACCATCATGGAATATGGACACCAAAACAAATTTGGTTTTATTAGAATAGTATACCAATACTAAACCCATCCCGATTGCGCCTATGGCATGGAAAATCTATTTTAAACATAAATTAATGTCAATTCTGTTCTCTACCATCACAATAGATATTGAAAAATATTTTTGTCAAATTTCCAATTAGCCTAATAATATAATATACGTACAAAATTGCCCCTTTCAGAGCCCCTCCTGGCTACACCACTGTTCCATCACCCGAAAGGCTTTGGGGTTTTTCATATTTCGACATGTAGAATCTAACAAAAATAGTCCGGTTGAAAACCCCGTGTAACACCATCGTGACCTTCCCTTGTCAGAATTTTCACTCAGTCAGCCAGTTCTGCATTGGTTGCCTCATTCTGTGTAGTTTTAACACATGCGCTGCGTGGAGCTGGATTAGCGTGGATTGTTTGTTAACTTTACGAGAAGAAACAACCTTGCAATGAATCATGAGAATGAACAGCACGTGGATAAATGAATCCTACGAGGGGAGAGGCTTCGCGAACCACTTATCGGTGTGTTCATTTTGCTTCTTCGACGTTGCATCCGTTCGCTTTTTGCGATGCTCTTCGTGACGCAAAAATGAAAAATGAATTTTGGCGAATGTTGGATCGCGAAGATGCGTCGATCGTTGTTCACGAAGAAGATCCATCGCAACCCTGTCAACTATATTGAGAAAACCTCGTTTACGTTACACAGCATCAGCGCGGCTGTTCTGACTTCGGCGAATCGTGCGACAATCGAAAGCTTAACCGTCCGATTGATTTCCCATATGAGAATTCACTTAAAAAAAATATAATAATTGAAAAAAACAGACACAAATTTTGTCACAAAATTACTAAAAATACTACTACGAAAATTAAGGTTTAACTTTCAAGGAATTTCAGCATGGGAAACTTTTTATCAGATTAATGGTTGAAACAATGTAACAAAATCGGCCATAGTGTTATTCCAGCAATAAATTCTTTATTTGATTTTGATTCAATGTTTTAAGTATTAGCATGAATAAATTTATTGCTTTAACTATATTATTTCAAGAAACTTATTGTTTCATAAATTATTTGATTAATTTCCAACAGATTTGTAGCAAATTATTTTCAAATAACTTTTCGATATTATTCATAGAATATTATTATCAAATTCCTCAAGGAATACTGAAGGGTGGCTTCAGATCATTAGCAAATCTCATGGAACTTAATCAAATAATATTGTTCATACCTTCAAAGCGAATTCTTCCTGGTGGACATCCATTCCTTCTATGTCTACTTTTTATTAGCAAGTTGATTCCGGAATACGTTCCCAGATTTGCCAAAAAATGTTACTTCTGTCAAATCTAATGCTGGGATATTTCACTGAAAGTTCTACTAGAAATTATTCTGTGAATTTCTTTCAGTATTTCATAAAAATTTTATTACAAATTCTTTTTGCGTCGCTCATCAATGATCCTTAAGAAATGTTTCCACAAGTTGCGTCAAATTCTTCTTTGCTTTTTTTTCTAGAAATTTTGCTTCAAATCTCCGGTTGATTCATGAATTGGAAAGAAAATTTATTTGAAACATCTCTTGTCTTCGAATCTTCAAAAGAAATTTGTTGAAATACTTTCCAGGTGAAATACTTTAGCTTCCAAAGTTAGCACAGCGGAAAAGGAATTTGTAAAGAAACATGTAGTAAAATAACTGGGAAGAGGGAAAGGATATTTTAAGATATTCATAAAGAAATGTTTATTGATCTTTCCTAAAACACTTCCTTGGAAATAATTTTACCAATTACTATCTGATTCCAAATTCCTATATTTTTGGCCGGAATTTTTAGAGGCTTTCTGGCAGAATCCTAGAAAACCAGAAGTCAAAGAAGGATAGATTTCAAGGATAATTAAAGATGATTCTGATGGAATCTTAAAAAAGGTAAATTGTAGGAGTTTTGAAAAATTTCAATCTTAAAAGTATGGTTCCTGATTTCTGAAAATCATCAACAAATTTTCAAAGTAATGTACAATACATCTTTGGTAATGTTCTTAAAAAAAACCAGCAATATTTCAACGTTTAACTTCTACTGTAGGTACTACAAAATAATCGATAATAGACTATTCAAGTTAGTTTGTTTGATATTTCTAAAGGTATGAAAAAATGGTTTTTACTACATCTATATGTTCACAATATAGTATCATGACAATTCAAAGTTCATTACAAAATATTATCTAAGATTTTGATTTTATTTTACTTTCAGTAAAACTACGTTTTAACACCTATAATTTTTTATTATAAAAGACGATTAAGAATTTTACGACAGGAATGTAGTAAATTTTTCCGAATTATATGTCAGCTGTAATTATTAAAAAATTACCTACAAAGTTCTTTCAATCCTTTTTTGTATGTGTTACTCTAGAAATCTGAAATGGAGTGATTCGTAAAGGAATTTGTAAAGCAATTCCTAGAAGTATTGAGATATTCAGGGAGTAGTTTTTGAACCAAAGGATGGAGAGTGGATAAATTTTTAAATGTTATTTATGAAAGAATCATGAGATAATCAATAAAAAAATGGAATGATTTCTAGAACCTGAAATAATACTTGATGGAATTTCTGGAGATTTTTATTGAGAAGTTCAAGAATGAATTGCGAAATCTTAGTAAATCGATGAAAAATTTCTTCAAAAAAGTTCTTTCGGGAATTTTTGGAGGATTTTTTTTTTGGGAATTTTGTCAGTGCGGTTTGAAGAAAAAAAATCTCTGGAAAATACTTAGATGCATCTCTGGTATTTTGTTCACGAGAATCTTATGGAAGCAATAATTCAATTCTCTCAGACATACCTGAACAAATTACTCTGGAAATCTTTGAGTATTTTCGTGGAAGAGTTTTTGAAAGAACAGTTCAACGGTTTCCGCTAGGAACTTTATAAAAATGTTAGAATTTTTTAAACATTTCTTAGTTAAGCAAAGCAAAGAAAATAAAACAAAAATTCCGAGGAAGTTTTGAAGGAATGGGGGATATTGCTCCTTGATTTTAGAGAAATATAAAAAATGCAGGTAGATCTGCGTTGATGATAGATTGGCTTTTCAGTCCTGACAAAATTAAAAAAAAACTGTTATTTTATTTTGGCCAACGTTTCACTCCGTTTGGGACCTTCTTCAGAGACTCAATTTTAACTGTTCTTCCTTCCAGATAGATAGGCGGAGAACTTCTTTGAGAAATCATGAGAATAACAATTTCCCAATTGAATTCTTTCTAATTGATCATAACATTTTTGTGGAATATTACGAGGAACATTTAGAGTATCACCCAGAAGATTTTTTTGCGGGAAGTGTGGATAATTTTTGTTGTGACTATTTTCAAACAGCACTGTAGGGCTTCAAAAAGCAAACTGTTCTGAGGAATTCTTGAAATGAATCCTTGCTTGGTGATCTTGAAGACATTTTTGGTGTTTTTCTGATTAAAATCCTAAACAAATTATTAATGAGCAACTGGAGGACACTTCAAACTAACAGTTTATATATAATAAGTACGTAGAGGACCTTCAAAAGAAATGATTTAAAGAATTTTTAATACATTTTCTGGCCGAATTCTTCAAGAGATTGTTTAAGTAATTCAATACAGATTCTTCGAGAATTTTTCTGGTGAGATCAGAGAGTCTGGATATGATTTTCTGTGGAAAGTCCAGGACGAACTTCATGAAAACTGGTTAAAGAGTTTTTGATGAAAGCACTGAAAATTATGAAAACAATTCATAACGAAATATCTTTAGGAATTCTAAGAGGAATCTCTTCAAGGACATGATTGAATCTTTGAAAAAACCGTGGAAGAATCACAAAGGACATTCCTTGTGATTTTTTTCGCTAGAATTCTTGAAGGATTACAAAAAGAATGAATTTGTACATTTAAACTACAAATGAAACTGATGTGCCGCGATGATTGTTATCGATGACCAGTCTCATAAATCACAAATTATTTAAATCAATACAAATCAGTTAAAAATACGAAAGTTGTGAAAATTGTGATTATTGCGATCGACATTACATCTGTAAATTGGAGATGAACCAGCCGCGGGCTGAAAATCTCCCTAATAGAGATAATAATAATAATACATCTGTAAAAACAGGTATATATATATGTTAGGCCCCCCCTAGGCCCCCTCCAGACAAAAATCCTAGCTACGCCAATGTAGAGTAGACTGGCCCTTAAACAAAAAAGTTGTAAAACTCAACGGGGCACCCTTTAGATATGAGCCTTAGGGTCAGAAAAACGCTCTCTCAAAATTTCAACTCAATTGGTTGCTTCACCAGCTGGCGCATTCGATTTGAAGTTTGTATGGGATATTCGTCTCAAATATATTGAAAATTGATCCTATGTTACTGTTTCGTTCCGTATACTAATTGCTCGCGTTTAAATAAGCCCAGAATGACAAATACACTAGTTGATACCCTAATGAACATAATTGCAGAAGGTTGTAGCTGGATTTGATCTCATTTTCATTACTCTTTCAGTTGTTGAAAGTTAGGCTTAGATCAGCACTCCCGTACAGTCACTTATATACATGCGACATGTGCCTCAGCTCGCCCACGGTCATAGGTGGCTATGATGCGCTTAGTGGGTACCTCCAAGCTATGTTGAATAAATACAAGCAGTGTTGCATGATATACTTCAGATAGTTAAAACACCAACTTTATTAATTTTGATCATGGTACAATCTTCTACAATATTCTTCGCTATTACATCAAGTAGTGTTTTTGACATTCTGGGTCCAATTGAACGCAATCATCAATTTTCCTGAACCAAACAGTATATGATGTGCTGTTGCTCATATGTTTGAGCTGAAAATCCCATATTAACTTCAATTCAAATGCGCCAGATCATGGAACGACCAAATGAGCTGAATTTTTCAGAAAGGCTTCGTCTAACCCCAAGAAATAATCCTGCGGGGTGCCCCGTGGAATCATACAACTTTATTTTTCTCCCATACTGAGCTGGGCCAGTCTAATGTAGAGCAGATGCTCCTATTTTGACCAGACCTACAAAATATGTTTGAAAATGTATCTCAGATCTATGTATGCGTTTATAATTGTAACCATATTCCATTGGATAACATTCTGTTCACAGGAAAAAAAAATCAAAAACTCTTATACACTACCAATACGCGATTTAGAAACATTTTTCGAGTAATTGAAATCAAATAAGTGATAGTTGGCGGCACAGCCCTTATTGACTCATTTTGGTCGTAATCACCTACCAAACTGAGGTATATAAACTCGACTATTTTTCGATAATGTGGATAGTGGTTCAAACATTCACTTTTGCTCCACACCGCTCATTCGATTCTTTTTTTTTTCCCCTCATCTGTAGAGCCTTTTAACCACTGCTTCCATTATTTAGGAATATTGTGGTATGACCCATATTTTATTTGGTGCTCATCAAATATCCTTTCACAATTGAGATGTGATAGACATTGGTTGATGTGTCACACTGTCCCAACTGGGCACAACTCGTTTTATAAAGTCTATTACCCTATTAGGACTACCTTGCCAAATTTCCAAGGGCTCTAATAACCCTTTTCCAAATGTTAACGTTCTTTGATTAAGCAATGCTCCGCAGTTGCAGAGTAAATGCTCAGCAGTTTCGTCTTCAGCTTGACAAAAACGACACTCAGAGGATTGTATTTTTCCTATATTTTAAGATGATACCTACTTGGGCAGTGACCGATCATCAGGCCAGTTATTACCCTAAGATTTCCTTTATTAAGATTCAGTATAGCCCGGGCTTTAGCTAGACTGGGTTTTATGAATCTTTTCGCTTGCTTGGATGTATCCGTGGCGTTCCAATTGGATTCTACCATGGACATTTCCCAATTTTTCAGTTTCATCCTGAGAGTGCACTCAGGAATACCACAGAACGGTTCAGGGCCGACAAAGCTCGAAGCTGCACCCTGTCTTGCTAGATTGTCGGCGATTTCATTCCCCTCAATTCCACAATGGCCGGGCACCCAGTACAATGTAACTTCGTTCCTACTGGCCAATTGCTTCAAAGAAAGAATGCATTCCCACACTAACTTTGATCTACATGTGAATGCCTTTAGAGCATTCAAAGCTGCTTGACTGTCTGAGAAAATACAGATCTTTGCAAACCTATAGTTTCTTTTGAGACAAACATTTGTACAGTCAATGATGGCTTGTATTTCAGCTTGGAACACAGTGGGACTGCGCCCCATAGCGATTACCTTGCTGATACCAGGGCCGAAAACTCCAGCTCCGGTATTGTCGCCCATCTTTGACCCGTCGGTATAAAACACAATAGAACCTGCACGTAAACTTGGCCCACCAGAATCCCAAGTATAGCGGCTTGGTTTAACCACTTTAAAGGGAACATCATAGTTGGTCTTCGTTGTCATCCAATCTTCTATTGTTTTGTTATCTGAACTCAAATTGAATTCCTTTGATGATTTTCATGTGACCAATCAAATCACCATCTAGTATTTTATTATAACGAATAAACTGCAAGCATTTTTTGCAGCTTGCAGTTTAATGAATTGATGCAAAAGGCAGTATATTAAGGGGACACGGGAGACCGTGTTATTTTCCCTATCTTTCGTCTCACTCTAACAATAATCATCAAAACTTTGTGGAAGCAAATCTCGAGTTTTAGTGAACCGATGAAGTTGCAAATTTATCGGGTTGTGCACTACATATGTAGAATCATAGTGATACATTTTCGCATCGATATATGGAGTGGTTCTTCGGATTTGCTTCTTGAAATGGATAGGGTGATTATGATGACGTCCCGTGCGGCCTTAAGAAGGGCATCCAAGGCAACCGATGGTGTACTTTTCATTGCCCCTGTCATTGATATACAAGCAAGTCTCTGCAACTTAGCCAGCTTCTTCTGAGCGGTTACCTCATTTGTCTTGGGCCACCATACCAGTGAAGCATAACTAATTTTTGGTCGGACTATTGCTGAATAAATCCAGTTTACCATATTAGGTCGCAGTCCCCAAGTTTTTCCTAGGGCTTTATTGCAGACCCATAGGGCATTAGTACCCTTACTTATGACCTTGCTCAGATGAGAGTTCCAGTTCAATTTCTTATCCAAAGTAACACCAAGGTGTTTAACTTCTTCCGAAAATTGAATTTGAACTCCATTCAAAGAAGGCTGTATAAGCTTTAACCTTTTCCTTCTGGTAAAAGGCACGATAGTAGTTTTTGAAGGGTTTACGTTTAACCCCTCTTTCCTACACCATTTGAGAGTAATGTTTAACGCAGTTTGCAACCGATCGGAAATCGTGTTATCAAACTTTCCACGAACTAAGATGGCCACATCGTCGGCATATC
The DNA here is from genome assembly GCF_002204515.2 of Aedes aegypti. NCBI lineage: Eukaryota > Metazoa > Arthropoda > Insecta > Diptera > Culicidae > Aedes > Aedes aegypti. The sequence goes on along the minus strand of NW_018736207.1, from coordinate 3,792 downwards.
CAATTACCTCAAAACCTTGATCTATTAAATTTCTAAGGAGTTCGTCTACTACAAGAGACCACAGTAAGGGCGATAACACTCCTCCTTGAGGACATCCCTTCGTAGATCTTATAGATATTTGCGGCACCTCCTAGATCAGCAGAAATTGTGCGACCTTGAGCATGGTCATAACCCATTCGATAACACTTTTATCCAAGCCCCTTGCTTCCATGGCTGAAACTCATAGAGCTATAGGATGCATTATCGAATGCTCCTTCAATATCGAGAAAAGCAACCACGGCTATTTCTTTGGCTTCAAGAGATTTCTCGATTTTATTTACCAGCGACTGCAGCGCCGTAATGGTAGATTTACCCTGATTGATACGCAAATTGGTATTTACAAAGAGGCATTTCTATTAAATTGTTGACTTGATGAAGTCATCAATTATTTTTTCCATTGTCTTTAAAAGAACAGAGGAAAGGCTTATAGGTCTAAAGGCTTTGGGAGTTGTTTTATCCTTTCTTCCAGCTTTTGGAATGAAGACAACTCGAACCTTTTGCCACGCTTTTGGAATATATGAAAGCGCAACACTTGCTTTGAATATTTCGGTTAAGAGCGGACAAAGCGTCTCTTTTCCTTGTTGCAGTAAGGCTGGGAAAATATCATCTTTCCCGGCAGATTTGAAAGGCTGAAAAGAACTCAATGCCCATTCGACCATCGAAGGCGTGAAGATTTCACAAGCTTTCTGATAGGCATTTTCCGACCATACATGTCTTGCCTCATCTGAGACTGTTCTTCATCCGAATATGGGATCGATTCAGGGGAAATGAGTTCTCATCATTACTTCCAGTGTTTCAGAAGAGTCAACAGTATAACTGCCGTCTCTTTTTTAAGGCAACCTAGACCATTTGAATGGTCTTTTGAAAGGACTTTGTGCAGCCTTGCAGCTGCAGGAGCGTTGTTGATGGTTTCACAATACCCTTCTCCAGTCCTTACGTTTTGGGCGTGCCTTAGTTCTCTGTTGTATTCTGTTAGGGCTTTTTTGTATTCAACCAATCTAAAGTGATCTTTGCTCTATTGAACAACCGCCTGGATTTCTTCCTCAATCCTGCCAGCTTGTCATTCCACCAAGGCACATCCCTGTTAGATGACCTTTGTTGAATAGGACAGCTAGCATGATAAGATGAGACCATTTACTCAATGATCCCATCAAAAGGCATTTTCCAGTTGTGAAACAGTCGTGAACTGTTCACCGTTATACGAATTCTTATCGTTAAATGAAAACGATAGAGATCCCAATTGGTTTTCTTCGGGTTTCTATAGCTTTCTGTTATTTCTGATCCAGCTTTAAAATCGAACCGGATTTGTTTATGATTTGACAATTATTCTTCATCAGAAAACATGCCAGTTCACAATCTTCTCCGATAACAAGTCGCTACAGATCGTGAGATCAAGAACCTCTTGTCGGATAGAGTTTACAAAAGTAGGAGAATCACTCTATTACATATGTCTATGTTGTTAGACGACATGTAGTTTAAAAAGATCTTCTCCTCTTTTATTAATATCGGTGCTGCTACAAATTGTATGATGGGCATTTGCATCGCACCCTATTATAAATTGGGCATTAATTTTCTTACAGTAGTTGACAAAATGAACGACAGAGCATGGAGGCACATCTTCAACATCTCCAGGAAAGTAAGCAGAAGCAATACATACCTCCGTTTTCCCACGGATAGTTGGCACCTCTACTTTGATCGCAACAATGTCTCTACGGATAAATTCTGTAATTGGGACAAATTTTGTGTCCCTATTTACAAGAATAGCCGTCCGTGGTTTGGACTGAGTTTCGTCGTACAAAAACTCTACAACTGCTCGAAGGGCAACCAAGTACCCTTCCATTATTTACCCAGGGCTCTTGAATTAGTCCCACATTGATATTTTCCTTGGTGAACCTTCTGCTGAGCACTGCTGATGCGCCCTTTGCATGATGAAGGTTCACCTGGATAATTTTGATTCGATTCATATTACATTAACATGCTCCCACTCGTATCAAGCCTCTGATTTGAGGCTAAATATGAGTAGCCGATTTTTTTTCGGAGAAGTACAAGGTCAACTGCGCCATTGCTCCGGGTAGCACAGTAAGGGCATAATACTGTGGAGGGTGCCCTGGGTACTCCACAGGCACCGTTCACGGTTAGGTTTCTTTTGACCCCCCTAACCATTCATTCCTAGGCACGGTATGCTTTTAGCCGCATGACACCATGAATTAGGGGCCACCTGTATGATGGACTTATACCACCGGAACAGGCAATCCGTAGTGTTATTTCTAGCCTTGTTGCAATCGGCTACCGACACTACACGGCTATCTAGGCTATTCGAATATAGAAGCTGATATTGAGGATCAACTTCCATTGAGGCCGAATAGCCGAAGATAGGGCATATAACGCCTTGCTTCCACTCCTCCGGTAGTTGTTCCGTTTCCCAGATTCTGACTATCAGCCGATTCAGACAAGCGGCCAACCTGTCCGGGCCCATCTTGATGAAGATCGGCTCCGATACCATCCTTGCCAGCGACCTTGTTGTTCTTGACCTGTTGAATGGCATCCTTAACTTCCCCCATCGAGGGAGCTGGTTGGTCTCCGCTGTCCGCTGTGCTGACGTAGCCATCGCCTTAGTTGTCCTGACCTTCTGTGCCTGTGTTCTCTGCGCCATTCAGGTGTTCATCGTAGTGCTGCTTCCACCTTTCGATCACCTCGCGTCCGTCCGTCAAGATGCTCCCATCCTTATCCCGGCACATCTCGGCTCGCGGCACGAAGCCTTTGCGGGATGTGTTGAGCTTCTGATAGAACTTACGCGTTTCTTGAGAACGTTACAGCAACTCCATCTCTTGGCATTCCACCTCTTCCAGGCAGCGCTTTTTGTCCCGAAATAGGCGGGTTTGCTGTTTCCACTTCAGTCTGTATCGTTCCACGTTTTGCGCGTACCATGCTGCAGCATTGCAGCCCCGCGCTGCATTCTTCTCCTCTAAAACCTCCTGGCACTCCTCGTCGAACCAATCGTTTCTTGAGCTCCGTTCCACATATCCGACAATGCTTTCGGCAGCGTCGTTAATGGGCTGCTTTGGACTGTCCTCCAGCAGTCCTCAAGAGGGCCCTATCGAGCTCGCCCTTATCCGGCAACGCTGCCTCAAGATGCTGCGCGTACGCATTTGCGACATTCGGTTGTTTCAGTCGCTCGAGATTGTACCGGGGCGGGCGTCGGTACCGTACATCATTGATGACGGATAGTTTTGGGCGCAGTTTCACCATCACCAGGTAGTGGTCGGAGTCAATGTTAGCGCCACGATAGGTTCTGACGTCGGTTATGTCGGAGAAGTGCCGTCCATCGATCAAAACGTGGTCGATTTTCGATTCTGTCTGCTGAGGTGATCTCCAGGTGTACCGATACGGGAGGCTGTGCTGGAAATAGGTGCTACGAATGGCCATATTCTTGGAGGCGGCAAAATCTATCAGTCGTAGGCACGTTCGTCAGCTGGTGGGCGCTGAACTTTCCAATCGTCGGTCTCCTCCTCCTGGCCAACCTGAGCGTTCAAATTTCCTATGATGATCTTGACGTCGTGGCTTGGGCAGCGGTCGTACTCGCGTTCGAGCTGCGCGTAAAATGCGTCCTTGTCATCATCAGTGCTTCCGGAGTGTGGGCTATGCACGTTGATTATGCTGAAGTTAAAGAATCGGCCTTTGATTCTTAACTAGCACATTCGTTCATTGATCGGCCACCACCCGATCACGCGCCTTTGCATATCACCCATCACT
>NW_018736206.1:0-61248 GCF_002204515.2 Aedes aegypti | reverse complement strand
TATTACTAAAATTAATAATTCATATGTTAGGGAACATGTCATTACACATAATTCAAAACAATATACATTTTTAGAAATAGTAGTTTTTGTTTACTACATCAATGAACTTGCATGTTGGAACTAGATAAAATTTACAACATTAAATTTGTCCTGTACAAAGTATCACGCATGTACTCTAGTCTCTATCGTTGTATTAGTAGAATGTTGAAAGTCTTTTCATTACACATCACAGGTATTTTCCGGAATCTGTTTGATTTTCCCAAAAAAAATCATTTTTTTCGGTACGATGTCTAAACATTGAAAATGGGGGTGAGATTGGGTCAAGCAAGAACGATAGTAAATAAAATTCAAGTCCACTTTTTTGACATTTTACGGTGCCGGGTGTTCTCTTTTTTCATTAAGATGTGTTTATTCTTTCTATATACAGCATCTCTGAAACACCAAACAAGTCTACTTGAGTATTCTGTGCATTGAATAACAATATAACGCATTTTGACAACTTCTCAAACCAGCAACTGTGTTTTCGTGCGCAGCAACATCGTAAATTTTTATCGAAAGGGTGTTTTTTTTTCTAAATTTGATTATTTATCAGTGTTTTCATATAATAGAAACATCTCAAGGAAGTACAAATAAGTTGGATCGCTGAAGTACTGGATTATGACGTCAACTTCTGCCTGAAATTTATTGATCGTGGAATGTCGCACCGAAATTTGATTATTTGCAAAGGTTTAAAATAATCACTGTTTCAGTACACCTTTGGGGAAACTAAATGGGCTCTATCGCAATGGGTATGAGACTTTGAAGACAATTTGAGAGAAAAACCAAGAAAATTTATGTAAACTTGACGATAAATGTTGGGGTTTTACATTTTTTTTTCTCATAGCTCTTCAATTTTCTGTATAATCTTTCTTTTAAGTGGGTTTATCATACTTGTGAAACATCTAAGATATCTTTTTGTTTTGTTTGCATCGTTTTTTTTATCAATATTTTTCAGTTGTGAATGGTTTTGAAATCATATTCTCAAAAACAAGTTATTTTAATTACAGTGACCCAATGTCACCCCCTCTATGGGGTGAGATTGGGTCATTTTTCATTCACTTGTGGTGCCGCTGTGAATAAATATTTGTCTCTAATTTTTTGAACGGTTATTAATGTACCATCAAAGTACATACACACCAAATTTGAAGTTTATTGGAGTTTAAATTGCGATAGTTATTCAAAAAACAAATCGCACATATCCCTTGTTGACCTATTGTCACCCCCAACGACGGTATTTGCTTCAACTCAATTTTAATTTCATTTCAACATGATAACATACTAAAAACTCATACTTTTGCCTGAAATCAAGATGACTTCATAATACAAGATGGCCACCAGATTTTTACCAAAAGAATCAGCGACTGAATACTTATTACTTTGTTGTACGATATATGTTGTTTTCATAAATTTAGGAAATCGTTAATTTCTAACGGCTAATACCTTTGCTCACCTAGTTTATGCAGCTAGATCACCACCCCCCTCAGTCACATTTTTCCAATTACCTGCACTGTCACACGTTCGTAGACCCCTCAAATGATGGATGTCAGTTTTAGGTGACCCCTTAGTTAGCTTTTTGATGGTGATCACAAAATTAAAAATGGATGGTGCACTAATGGTGAAAATTATTTTGTTTTTTTTTCTGATAAAATTCAAGATGACCAAATTGTTGCATATGAAAGCTACAACTTTCTCAGTTTAATTCGTGTTTTAGGATATATGAAAAGAAAGATACGTGAAGAAATACCTGAAATGTATCAAAGAATGAGCTTCTCTTTTAAACTGCTAGCTAGCGTAAGAGGCATCCACTAATATGCCTGCTTCCCCCTAACGAGATTTCCGAACAAACAATTTCTCCAGAAATGTCATTTGAATTGAAATGAATGTGCCTTAATATGCGGCTTATGTGGAATTTCCGAACAGATTTACCTACAGTTCTTATGGGAAAGGCGGTTGAAAAAAAGGATTGATGCCGACAATAGTCACAATTACATGAGATATTTGAAGTATTGTAAAAAACGTTCCAAAAAAGTTTAAACAAACCTGCCGGTGTGATCCAAGACAGGATTGAGCAGCGCATAAATTTAACAAACATTTAGTTTGTCTGCGTATGTCCGAGAAGATTACAAATGAATCGTGGCATCGGCTTAGACTGCTGAAAATATGTAAATTCCCTTATATTATTTTATTTAAAAAATAGAATCGGAAAATTAGGTTCACGAACAAATGCTCAAGGTTTCTCAAAGCCAGGACATCTAGAAAGTTCGAATCTTTATTTTTGGATTAAACAAGATGTTCGAACTTCAGCCAAATACATATATTGCTTAATTTTAAAATAAAATGTCGCCCTTGAAGTGATATCAAAGTGCAAAAAATTTGACAATTGTCCTGGATTTAAAATATTACGCTATTGTTTATTATTATAGTTTGGCAATGAATCTATTAGTGGATTTAAAAATTTCAGCCAATACCGTTTTTTATGCCCTGGGCTGAAAACCTCCCTAATAAAGATAATAATGATAATAATAAAAATAATACCGTTGTTGATGCGTACTTGATAATAAATTTTCGTCACTATCACATGAAAACTTTTGACCAAAATGAACAAGAATACGAAACTGATTGTCTTTAGAACATATGAAATGATTTTGTTTCTGCTTCAAAATTTCATGTATCTTATCAAACTTCAAGAGTTATTTGGATGATTGATCGATATTGTTTCATGCTGAAGTTTTGTCGCAATTTCAACTTAATTTTTCTTTTCACACGATAAGGTGATGTATATACCAAATATCAGAATTTCAAAATTCAGTAGTAACAAGGGCTTGAAATTGGTTTTTTACAGGACGTTAATTTTCTTCCTGATTACTCCATGGTGTTTATACAGCTTGACAATTTCGATTGTTGTCTTACAGAGCGTGAAAAGGTACCTGACGTTGATAAAGCTTTGAATTGTAAATTATTGTTCAACAGAGAATTAAGATGCGCTATCGGAGACAATATCAAATTACTCCAGTGCGTTAATACAGCTCGTGTTAACTTCGTTTGATGTCATAGAGGGCGTTAATAAGCAGCTGATCTAACATTAACTCCAAGGCATTTAAACAGCTTTGACAATTTTGATTAATACTATACAGGGCGTTGATATTCATATGATCGTGGAATTAGGTCAATATACTTCAGAGCGTTGATAAAGTTTGAAATTTTTAATTTGATGCCCTAAGGGACGATGAGATACAGCCGATCTACATATAATAAAGTCAAATTACTCCAGAACGTTGATACTGCTTGGAATTTTCAGCTTATGTCCTACAAGTCTGACCTAAATGAGACATGGTCAAACTCCATGACATTAATGAAGCTTAACAATTTTGATTGATGCAGTAAAGGGCGTTAATATGCAGCTGATCTATGTAGAATAAGCTCACATTACTCCAGGGCCTTGATACATATTGAAATTTTCAAATGATACAGGGTGTTATGATTCAAATGATCTACATAACACAATGTCGGATTACTCTAATGCGTTTTAGAAGCTTGTATTTTACAATTGATATCCTTCTGGGCATTAAGATGCACCTAATCTTAATCCTAATTATTCCAGGACGTCGATACAACTTGGAATTTTTAGTTGATTTATAGGCGGTTTCTTCAGCACCGCTTAAGGCATTAAAACTTGGTTTAATCGTATGGGTAAACGTGGTTTATGGCTTAAGCGAAGGTGAAGAAATCGGCTCTTAGGGTATTAAGGCCCATTTTATCTATATAGGATAAGGTCAAATTTGTCGTAGGTACCGCTTAGAATTTGCAATTGATCTTAATCAGGGGCGTTAAGATGCAGCTGATCCACAAAACACAAGGTCAAACAATTTCAGTGTGTTGAAGCAGCATGGAAATTTCGATTGATTTTCCAAAGGGGTTTTAAGATCCTCCAGCTCTTGCAAAGATATAGGTGAAATAAAGTCAAATTACTCAAGGGCGTTGATAGTTTACCAATTTTAATTTGGTACAGGACTTTCAAATACACCTGATCTATTTTGAATACAGTCAAATTTCTCCTGGGTGTTGATACATCCTGTACTTTACAATTGACGTTCTACAGGGCGTTAAGATGCACCTAATCGACACAAGATAAGGACAAATTATTCCAGGGCGTTGATAAAGCAATGCATTTTTAAATGATGTCCTACAGGGCGTTAAGATAGAGCTCATCTATTTGGGGCACAATCAATTTACTTCAGACCGTCGATACAGCTTGACAATCTCGATTGATGTTATACAGGGCTATGAGGTGCGCATGATCTACATAGGATAAAATCAAATAACCGTAGGGGTTTGATACAGCAATAAAAATTCGATTGATTTGTTATAGGGCGTAAAGATGCTTCAGATCTCGCCAAGATCTTTGTGGACTCTTACTCCAGGGCGTTGATACAGCTTGGAATCATCAAATTAAGTCCTAAAGGGCGGTCCACATGCACCTGATCTACATGGAAAAAGGTCAAAATAATTCAGGGCGTCGATCCTGCTTAGAGTTTACAATTAATGTCCTACAGGGCGTTAAGTTTTATCTGATATACATGGAATAAGCTCAAATTACTCCAAGGTGTATAAACGCCCTGGAGCACGTAGATTTCGATTGATTTTCTACAGAGCGTTCAGATGCTCTAGATCTCGCAAATATCTGTGTGCAATAAAGCCGATTGTTTTCAGGACTTTGATAAAGCTAGGAATTTTCAATTGATTTACTGAGCGTCAAGATGCACCTAATCTACATGGAATAAAGTCCAGGGCGTCGACACAGATGGGTCGATTTATGTCATACAGGGAGTTAAGATGTATCTGATCTACGTGAAACAATATCAAATTGTTGCACGTCGTTGATAAAACTTGGAATTTTCAATCGATGTCCTACAGAGCGTAGAGATGAACCTGATCTACATAGGGCAAAGTCAAAACACTCTAGGCGTTTATACAGCTCGTAAATCTTGATGAATTTTCTACAAGGCGTAAAGATGCTCCAGATCTCGCAAAAATATGTGGTGGAATATAGTCAAATTAGTCTAGGGCGTTTAAACAATTTGAAAATTTCGATTGATGTCCTACAGAGCGGTAAGATGCGCCTGATATACATAATAAGGTCAAATAACTACAAGGCGTTGATACAGATTAGAAATTTCGATTGATTTTCTACAGGGCATAATGATGCTCCCGATCTCGCAATGATCTGTGTGGAATAATGTCAAACTATTCCAGGGCGTTGATACAGCTTGATCGATTGATGTCATACAGGGCGTTGAGTTGCACCTGATCTACATAGAGCAAAGTCAAAATACTGCAGGGCGTGATACAGCTAGGAACTCAGACCGTTAACCCTCTAATACCCAACCCCGCCTTTAGACGGGGTACACTTTTGGAATTTTGTGTATTTTTTCGTAACTCGCAAATCAAAATGATTTTATTTTTGGCTTATACCTTGACTCATAACACGCATATACGAAAAGTTTTTATGACTTTTGAAACTTTTTTGTATTTTTAGAAATTGTTTGAAAAAATTGCATTCTCATATAACCTACAAATGCCTGGGCTTCATTTAACGTGTAATATAAAAAATCGTACCTTTTATATTTTTCTACGATTAACCTATCACAAACGAAGAGCCTGGTGGTATTAAAATCATTTCAAATCTGTTTTTCCGTTAGTTACACGGAAAAGAAAATTACCCTTCGAAAAAAAATTAAAAATTTAATATTTTTAAAAATACCGTAACAATTTAAATTTTTATTATTGCCAAAAATCAACAACTAGAAAAGGCTTCAAGAAAAAATGAAAAAAGCTAGGGATGTTCAAAAATAAAAATTATAAAAATCAAAAACCAAAATTTAAAATTTGCGAATAAAAATAAATAAATGCCCAAAACGTGTTTAGAACGATTTTAGATAACGAAAAATAATACTTAAATCAAAATAAAAATTTGGGTATTAGAGGGTTAAGATGCATCTGATCTACATAGAATAAAGTCAAACTACTCTAGGGCGTTAATATAGCTTGTAATTATTAAATGATATCCTACAGGGCGTTAAATGCAACTGATCTAATTGAGACAAGGCCAAATTACTCTAGGGCGTTGAAATAGCTTGACAATTTCGATTGATGTTACACAGGGCGTTGTTGCTGATCTACATGCAACAAAGTTAAATTAATTCAGGTCGATTATACAGCTTGAATTTTCAACTGATGTCCCAAACGGCGTTTAGAAAAAATCAAGAAAAGCTTCTTAGTCGTCGACTAAGCGCGACTAAGCAGGACGACAGGGCTGGTTTTGAGTCAATCAACGAAGCGAAATCAGTGGCGAGCGAAGTAAGGTGGAATCAATCGAAAGGAGGCCTTGAATTACGGAACTGGGCATCTTATCAAAAGGCTGTCCTAGAATATCTAGGGAGCATCCGAAGCTATCCACCAAAGATCTCGCTATGAAGGCTAATTCGGAACGCGTGCTGGGAATCCTTTTCGTACCACGGTGCTACTTCAACGGAGCAAGTGCTACTTCGTACGATTCGTTGGAGGCCCACATTTTCGTCGATGCGAGCGAGGTGGCCGTACGCTGCATTGATGTTTTTCCGTCTCATCAGGTCGAACAAAACAGCATCGTGCTCTTCAGTTTCAGCCAAAACGAAGGTTGCTCCTCCCAAATACGTGTCAATCTCCCGTTTGGAGTTGATGGCGGCGGTTCAGGGAGTAAGTTTACTCTCATTCGTGAAGGAGAGTCATACCGTTCAGAGCAAACGCTGCGTCTACTGGCTGGACTCGCAAGTAACGTTGGTTTGGATACGGTCAGAGCATCGACAATACCGACCATTCTTAGCTTGCCTCATCAGAAAGATTCTATCGACGACCAGTGATAATCTGTGGAGCTACGTTCCGAGCAAACTCAACGTTGCCGATGATGCACTAAGTAGGGTGAGAAACTATGTCCTGAGGCGTCAAGTCCGGTGGGTTTAGCGGTCCACAATTCCTTCAACAACCAGAAAAGATGTGGCTTGCGCAGAAAAAGGGCACTTCAACTACTTATGAGCTCTGCACAATCCGTTCAATTTTGAATGGTTCTCCAAATGGAATCGGTATTCGAGGACAACAGCCTACGTAATTCGGTTCATCGGCAGACTGAAACGTTCTGGAACTGGTGGAAAACGCCGTACCTCAGTTTTACGGCAGGGTGAACCACACGTAGTAGAAGTTTTGATCTGGAAATTGGTTCAGTTCGAAGCTTATCGCGAGGACTATCGAGATAGTCGTCCTTCCGAAAAGTAAGAAGCTGTCTAACGGAAAACTAATTGAGTTGGAGAAGTCAAATGTGCTGTGGAATTTTACTCCCACGATGGACACGCCATTTTTTAAACTGTGGTCAATGAAGTCTGCAACGTTACCACATTACTCGGCTACGTTCCACAGCTCGACGCCAATGATGGGTTCACTTCCGACAGCCCGTTTACCACCCGGAATTCACCCGTTTCGCAATGTCGGCATCGACTATTTCGGGCCCATTCCTGGTGAAGATAGGTCGTGCAACAGCGAAACGATGGATATGCCTGATAACATGCTTGACCACCTCGAGGTAGCGTACGACCTGTCTACGAAGTCGTGCATCGCCTTCAACCGCCGTTTCTTTTGCCGACGAGGCGCGCCCTTAGAAATCTACTCCAATAACGGTCGTAACTTCACCGGAGCAGATTGTGTTTTGCAGGGAACAAATAAGGCGCCTCAAAGAGGAAACGGCTACGGCTTTCACGAATACAACGACGAAATGGTTGTTCATATCGCCCTCTGCTTCCCACATGGGTTACAAACTGGATGATGAAAGACTACAAACCATGATAGAAGAAGCGGAAGCGATAAGTAAAACTTGCGCCCGCTAAACATGTGTGATTCAGCGGAGCAAGAGGCGCTCACGACTTTCAACAGGAGTCAAGCAATCTGCGGTGATGTTCGAAGAATCAGAGACAGCAGTTCAACCTTCCCTGGACCGGAGATTTGGTCATCGTGATCGACGAGACTAGAAGAAACGGCTGGATACGAGGGCGTGTCTTAGACGTTACTGCAGGTAAGAGACGAAGAGTTTGCCAAGCGTTAGTACAAACTTCAGGTGGGACTTCCTTCGACGGCCGGTATCCAAGCTGGTGGTGTTAGATGTAGCTGAACGTAAAGTGGAGTACCCCTACCGCTCACGGAGAGGGGGATGTTGTTACGACCGTTCTACCGGCAACCCGGCTACAGTAGATGAGTAGAATCCAACCGATGGGAAGCTAACCAAGTAACCAAATAGCACTTTATCTCGCCCTCCGTGTTACTATAGGGCTATTACAGTCGCCTCTCCACATCTCGATATCGAAGGGACCATCGAGATAGGGAAAAACACTCCGTTGCCAAGAAAGTAATACACAAACAGACGTCATTTTGCGCTCCTTGTTTGTTTTGAATCCTAAAACTTTGGTCTAGTAACCTTTGATATTGGTCATATCGACGTACGGAGAGAAAATTGAGAACGAAAAAGAACAGAAACACATCGAGATACGGAGATATCGAGACAAGAAGGATATCAAGATATGGAGAGTGAAAATGTATGCAGACTGAAGGGACTTATGAAATCATAGACATAGGGAGAGATATCGAGATGGGGAGAGTCGACTGTATAGAGTTTTCATGCCCTATATTAGCCGTATAACAGACTTACAAGCCCTAAAAGGCGAATTAGCGAGCTAAAAGTTACTAATGGTATGCGAAATACCGAATGATTCCGTCAAAACAAGCTTCGAAACGAAAATTCCGCGGAATTCCACGGAACTCATACCGGGCGGAATTTTTATTTTACGATTTCGTTTCGTTTCGCCAAATTGTAATAATATTTCCGCGGGAAAATTGAAAACAAACGGAATTAAACGGAATTTCGCGAAATTCCGAGTTTTGTTTCGAACAAAACCGGCATAGCACACGCTTCTACTCCTATGTAGTATATCACCCACAGAAATGTGAAAAAAACTTTTAGCGATATTACGTGGGTCAAAGAGTCCTCAATGTTGAGCATGAGCATGAGCACATATGACCGTACAATTCGTAGTTGCTACTCCGTGATTGGCCAGAACAATCGAAGTTGCACAGAGATTGAATGAATAGATCTTGGGATTAGCTAACCATTTCTCAAAATGCACAAATCGAGAACACAATTTTTAAGTTCATAACGGCGCCGGCCACGTCCTTATGGCCATCGGGGAAGGGGAGTATTGTAAGTTAGACAACCTTTGTTACTTCAGACCGAAGAATCTTCTGGCATCTTCACAGCTGTCACGGAAAGGATATTGGGCTAGTGGGATAAGGATCTGGGAGTAACCTATGGTAACCTATTCACACCTAAACCAAATCCGTGGTATACATCGAAAAACAGCATTGTACGACAAACCACTGTCTGTCTGCGTACATTATTTTATATAAGAAAATCAAGCTAGGTTTATTCACGCCTCCCTCCTCTTATAGCGTGACCGCATTTACGCAGATCTCAATTAAAAAAATGATTTTTTACAGATTGTTTAATATTGGTCACCTCTAATTACAACTATCGGATGCAAAATACCGCAAGGCATTAACTTAATCATTACAAAACTGGTTACCGACATCAAAGTTTCAAAATTCTATACTTTCAGTTGATTTTGATGATTATATCACAATGATGATTTCACAATTTATAATAAAAAAATCATGCATTTATCGTTTTGAATTTAATTATGGTTCCGGATTTAGGTCGCAACTTGTTAGGGTATCTGTGAATTTTCGAAATGGAAAACTATTCATTCTAACTTGCAGTTCCTCAATGCTTTGTTGTACAGGTTCAGACTTTTTTCATAATTTCAAAAAAAAAATCAAAATACTTTTAGGGTTCAAATTTTATTGATAATTTGACTTTGAAGTCAGTTTTAAATCAAGAATCATAAAATGACACTATCTCAAAAATCATAAAAAATCCAATTCTCGCAGAAATTGATTCAATATTTGCTAAAGAAAATTACCGGAAATACCTTTAGGTATTTCCACATGGACTTTTCTAAAAATGTATTTCCTCGGTATTTTTCATTTATTTTCCCAGTTATTTATAGAGTGATTCCTCCAAGAGTTAATCCACATTTTCTCCACATTTTTTAGGAACGCAAAATTGAACTCGAATAGGGAATCGTTGTTGAATTCCTCCAGCAATATCTCTTGAAAATTGTTACTCTTGCAGTTCTTCCAAATTTATCTCGATTGATTCATCAAGTATAATTCACGGATTCCTTAAATTTTAATTTAATACTTCAGCAAATATTACAGCAATTATCCTGTTAATTCCTCCGTTCTTCTTCTTTCTGGCGTTATGTATCCAAAAAGTTTTCTCATGGATAATTATCGACTTCAAATTCACTCCCATTCACATTGTCTCAATGCACAAAGCATAAGTACATGTGTCCAAAATGCGTAAAACGATGATTTCATACTTTGTAATTATTTAATTATGATTCATGGTTTACGGCTAACCAGACGAGTGGAAGTTTAACAACTATCGGAAAAACTAAAACATTACATATATTTTGCAATTGGATTTAATTAAAAAAATTGACGTGAAATTTGCGAAAAAGTTACACGTCTTCTCGGTGAGAATCTAACCCACGACTCCCTGTTCACTAAATATGGCGTGTTACCTCTACACCACGAGAGGACTCATGGATGGGCATCTAATTCTTCCGAAAGATGTGCGCTTTGTGAAAGAGGACCACGTGATGAGCTGAAATCGAATTCAGGTTAACTTCTGCGTCCATGAGTCCCCTCGTGTCGTAGGGGTAACGCGTCCTATCTTGTGAACAGGGATTCGTTAGTTTCGATTCTCACCGAGAAGACGTGTAACTGTTTCGTAAATTGCACATCCATTTTTTCCAAATAATCCAATTGTAAAATCTGTGTTAGTGTTTAGTTTTTCGATACATTATTTCATGTTTAATGGAAGTTAGTGATATAACATCACAACTACATGGTTCTTAATTACATTGTAAGGGCATAACGAAAAATTAAATCGCTTGTGGACTTAACTCAACTTTTTTGGGATTGTTTAAAATGTTTGAGACTACTTTTCGATCCACTCTCTAGTTGTAACAAAAATTGTAAACGGGCTTTTTTTCAAACAAGACAAAGGACATGTAGGTATGTCCTTGAAAGTCATAAAAGTTTTCCAACGCGAAAAGATCCCAAACCGAACCGGGATTCAAAACAATCACCTTCATGGTTTGATGAATACCATTTAAGCAACTGATTTTAAGCAGCAGTAAACAATGCGCGTTTGGCTGAAGCAGTAAAAATAATATTTGCTCTGTTGGACTTTTTCATAGTATTATATAATTAAAATAGAATTAAAAACAATCAACAATTTTTTAAAAGATTTTACTAAAGTAATTCAGAAAAAAGCGAAAAGTTTATTGCATAGGGGAACTTGTTAATTTTCGGCAGTTTAGTTCTCTTCGTCATGGCACATTGGGGAAAAGCACTGATTTTCGACCCACACTCGACTGCAGTTTAGTAGTTAGATGCACGTAATATTATTAAAATTATGTTAAGTCCGATGGGTTATAAAAAGACCCTGTTTTACTGATAACGCTACGTGTTTGTATACCAAAATTATCACTACTCAAAAATTTCGCGGAATACTCAGAAAAATCTCGTTTCGTTTCGAAATATTTCGTGAGAATTTGAATTTCGTATCGGTTCTTACGGGAATATTGCAACTATTCGTTTCGTTTCGCTACGAACAGTTTTGAAAATTCCGCATATTGTTTCGTTTCGTATTGCCATTGAAAATACTTCATATCGCATACCCTTAATAGTCACTTGTGTAGTGGACACGCTATCGTGCGATAGATGTGTAGGAAGATCAGGTATATATGTCTGATGGATAGGTGGACAACAACAAAACAATAAGCCATTACGAAGCAAAATTGATCGATGTGCAGAATAGTACAGTGATGTAGTGAAGATTTGTTGAAGTATTTATTAACTAAATGGATACCAAATAGTTGCGAAACCGTACCCATATCGTTGGCCATGTCATAAATTTCAGGCATAGCACGATTAGTGAACTAAGTGTCAATTTCAATCCCAGCAAGCCTAAGATTGGAGAACTCGCGCATTAAGCTTGAGTCAGTTGATTGATCGAAGAAAGCGCACTATTATCTTGAAGCGTTATATCAATAAATTCGCTTTCAAGAAGTGCGACGTTTTTGTTTTGTTAGTAACACCCTTGCTCATAAACCCCTGCCTAAAACTTTCTAATTCCGAAACAAACTGACCATGATTGGTGGCACCCTTTATTTCCTCACTTGAATCAAAGGGCCTAGACTAGAGGCTGCTTCGATTTGGATTTGGAAAATTTTTCTTAAATATCGAAAGAATTGCTCATTTTGATGGCAATTATCAACATTGACCATTTCACCTTTGGAAGAAAGTGCGCATTCTGGAGAAACGTCCTTTATTCCATTTTTGCCACCTTTAGTGAAAGTTTGCAAAACCCCCTTTTTTGGCAGAAAGTTGTGAATTCAGAGATCACCATTTCTTTTGTTCGTGGTTCCATGACATTTGAATGAACAAATGAGAAGTGGTATTCTAATAGGTTTTTTCCCAAAACGGTGTTCAAGAAGGATTACCAACGAGGATCGAAAAGATTTCAGGAAATAATAGCAATAAAAAGTATTGCTTTAGGTAGTTTTGAAAACTCCCGAGAGCAGAAAGAATCTGTGTTTGCATAGCAAGAGGAAACGATGCGCACTGCCCCTCCCCTGTTCATTTTACCCATAGTTCCCCTAATCTATAATGCACTGGGTAGGATACCACTTTCTGTAGCTTCGACATTTATAGGTCTCTTAAGGATACCACCTTCAGTGGTTTCGGTAGTACAACAAAAAATGTTGAATTATATCCAGACACACTTCATCACTCTGTTTAATCAAATATCTGAAAAAAAAAATGTTCTGCGTAATGAACTTTTATGATTTAAAACGGTAAACAATGATGTAATTTATTAATACTCACAAATATGTTTACTCAGAAGCAAACGTTTTAGCTGATTACACGCAGAAGCTCCTACTTGTCAATATTAAAACATGTACATACCCGTAAGCTCCAACAAGCTCCACCATACCCAAAATTGATGAAGCCTCGATGATTAAAGACCGACAGCACCCAAATCTCCCCGCCGACATACGAATTGCACGAGAGGTGCGCAAATCCTTGTCAGTATTTACTCATTGCTTTCAATCTTCATATTGTGTACGAGAAGTTTATCAGCGTATTGTGTTAGAAGAAAAGCCCGAATCGTTTCCCGCTTATCAAGATTGATCCACATCCCCATCAATCTCGTTGAAGTCCTTGTGCGAAAGGAGGATAACACGAAGCTCGAGAGATAGTGATAACCTGCCTAAAACAGGCAGTAGTGTTGTACCTTCATTCGGTTCCCAGAAATTCGAAGGATAAAAGCTTTCAATCTACGTACGAATGAGAACGAGTTGGTTCTTCGCCCAAGGGTCATGGGCGTAGCCAGCTGAGATAGGCTCTATTTCAGCGAGAACAGCCAGGAAAATTTGGGAAAATTTGACTAGAACATCGATATCACAGAATCGATTTAAATTCAATATGTCGAATCGAAGAAGATATAATACTTCCGTTCTTCACTCGACTCGAAAATATCAATGTTTGAAAACTTGTTTCTTTGTTGTACAACAAATGGTTTTTGTAGCTAATCTTACTCAGCTTTTCTTCAACTTTCTGATACAGTCTCTGAATTCAAAACGAGCGCTTACAATGTAAAACAGATTTTCTGACAAAATTCAAAATTGTGGCCAGATTAAAAATCTTACGAAAAATATCTGGAAGAATATTAATAGCAATTATACAGAAATTTATATTATATGTGGAGTTATCCTTTCAAAAAAAAAAAATTCTTAACGTATTCATTGAAGAACTTCTGGATGAATTCATTTTAAGATAGCTTTACATATCCTTGGCATAAACCTTTTGAGTTTCAGAACAGATTTTTTGCAAGATATATTGCAGACAGTTAAAACTTTCGAATGGTTTTTGGTAAGATCTTTGATGGTTGTCTGATTTTTCGTTGGACTGCAAGAAATATTCAAAAAGTTTATTATAGCGCAACTGTATATAAATATATGAACGTCGACGATAATTTTTAAAAAATTCACATGAAATTCTTCGACTTTCTGGCATTACGTCCCAACTGGGAAAGAGCCAGCTTCTCAGTTCTTTTGAGCACTTTCACAGTTATTAACTGAGAGCTTTCTTTGTAATTGACCATTTTTACATGCGTATATCGTGCGGCAGATACGAGATACTGTATGTCCAGGGAAGTCGAGGAAATTTCCTCGACCGATGCGATTCGAACCCACGATCCCCAGCTAGGGCTTGCTGAATAGCTTTGCGTTTACTGCTACGGCTATCTGGGCTCCTTATAAATAAAATACCAATCTTAAAAAGAGATTTAGATTTTTTCATTGTCAACTCCACCCCTCTCTACGCCCTTGGACCGAGCCACGGTTGGCTGGATCTTTTCTTCTGCGTATGAAACTTTTTACAAACCAACCGACCATCGACAGACGAGACCACCTACCGGCTAACCAACAACGACGACGATGTACCTAGACCGTGAACATTGAGCAGAGCACCGTATCGCTCCAATATGGTAAGCAGACACACAACTACGCTTCTGTACGCTTATATGTTTCGAAGAAGCAAAGCTTCATATCAATTTGCAAAATTATCCCCCTAAAAATTACCATGCATAGAGCCGTTGCCGTGAGACGTTGTTGGTACCAGCAGCGTTGAGTTGTTTTTTTTTCTTACACCCCCCTAAAATATTTGGCAAGCAGCAGATCTGCTTCATGTGTGGAAAATTTTGTCGGGGAACCGTGAAGACCGAATCAATGTTTTTGGCAGATCAGAGACGTGATTAGAGTTGAAGACCCCAAAAAGATGACATCTACCAGTCGCTTGAATTTCATGAATTTGAAGCTCGCTACAGTTTGATTGCATAATTTGAAACTCAAATGATGTCTTCTAATCAATCAATCACTCGAGGAACGTAGCGAATCGTGTCGAAGCATCAAGATCTATCAAAATTATCACTTTCGTTTCAGAGTATCAAAATAATACCATAAACACACCCAGCTGTGAAAATACTTCTCTTCTCTTCTTTACGCGTTACTCAAGTTAAACTACCTAATCATTTCTTTTTTTTTCTCATTCTCTCAGCAATAGGGCCCTAAAGCCCTGTTCCAATTTTAGTATCAAACACTTAAGTTTGGGTCAGAAACACATGTTTTACTCAATTTTTAAATATTTACGTTAGTTTAAGTCCAAAAACATTTTTTTTTTAATTTTTGGTGTTTTTTGTTTTTTGCGTCCTTCTAGAAGTGTCTGATAGGCACGGCCCCAGTATTAATATTTTTTAAAAAGTAAAACCCCAGTGGAAATTTTTCGGCGAAATGAACGTCAAACATGATCAAAAGTATGAAGGTTCATGTTTGGAGCAATTATCAAAATTAAAGTTTGAATATGATAGAGCCGAGAAAATTTACCAAAGTAGTAGCAAAGACACGCTCTGTCGTGTTGTTTAATAAAAAACAAGATTTTATTAAACATTTTATGACCCTATTTCTCATTGTAACACCCTGTTTGTCATCACGCATATGTATCATAAAGTGGCCTGCTCTTCCGCATCGGCATCGCAATGTCATATGAATTCATTACACAACGCAAATAAATTACATTATAAGTCGTTGCGCAACACTAGTTTATCACACATCACCTTTTTTTCGGTTCATAACTGTCAAAATCACCATTCTGGATCTTGTTGCGTAAAATACTATTATTATTGCTAATCTCTCGAACAAATAGTTTTACACTCATACATGCACAAATCGAGATAACTTATCTTGTTGTGAGTCAGATGGCGTAGACAGAAATGGGTCACACTAGACAGTTTAAAAACAATTTCTCATACCAAGTGTTAGGTCAATTAACCATCGTTTAAACGTTAAATTTTAACTTTCAAAATAATTCAACTGTGAACTGTCCCAACGCTTCGACCACATTCCTGGTCTTGTTCAGGGATAAATCAGTATTATCGTTTCATCCCCTGAAGAAGACCAGGAACGTGGTAGCAATCTTGGGGCACATCAAATAATTTGTTAGATTTTCTTGAGACTAATTAGCTTAAACCCGTAGCATTATAAACCCATTCAGTCGAATACTAATTCTGTCAAAATAGCGTTTCTAAAACAAACATAGACAAAAATTGATACAAATGAACTCCAGTCCAGTCTTTAGTTGATATTGCGTACGTCAAAAACTACGTTGAATCCTAGTCTTTAGCATATCAAAACTGATTAGCAAATTATAAAAGATAATTTACACCGTCTTCAGCCATAAGCTGCACAGACTGAACATAACTAACATTAGACAACGGACACACGGAACGACCAGTGGACCAGTGAAGAATTTTCGTTTTACGGAAGGTTTTCTCCGACTGGGGTGGGAATCGAACCCACACTCTGTAGCACAATACGCCTTAACGACTAACGCCGCTAACCACACGGCTATGGAGCCCACATATCAGCATAAAAGTTGGAAAACGTACATGCATGTTGCAAGACTGAAATCCATAAATTATTCATTTTTAAAAGTCAGTTTCTCAAGAATCAGACGTGCCAAGTATGAGAGTTTTGAAACCGGCTAAGATTCAGCGATCTCCAATCGAGTAAAAAGCGGTATTATGGTGATTGAGTCAGAAATCAATTCCACTGAGCTATTGATTACGCTAGTTGCAATAAGGCCGGGCTTCCCCACCGGTGGTCCGTGGACTCCTTGGGGGCCAGTGACGAGTTTTTAGAGGTCCACGAAGCAATTGGGAGTAAGTGGAATACGAGGAAACTGTTATCTAACTTGTTTTCAAGCGAGCATTCTCACTGAGCTTCAAATTTCTAAAGTATGTTTAAACTGTAACCTGCTATGTTTCTTTCAACTGTGAAATACTGGAAAAAAATACCTATGTCATTTAAAAATTTGTTATATTCAGTTAAAGATTGCAAACTAGATATAATTACCAACCGCACATTACTTTTAATTCTTTGCAGTGTAACATTGAATATTACCCCATATCCGCCTATCGTCCTAGAAATAGGACAGAAGCCCTAAACGCCGAGTGTCCTATCCAGGGACGAAAAAAATCATGCTCACTATACTCAATTCACTGACATTTATGCCACCATCAAAGTAACCGCACCACCACCAATATGATTGTACCAATGAAGATGGCAGAAAAAGTAGATGGGCAAAACAAACAACGTTGTCCGTATGTCGTTGGTGTTTTTTGATTATCAGAAGCAGAAGAGTGTCAGTTTTAGAAAATTGATTATCAATGAGGTTCATATGAATTAAAAAATATGCTGCTATACGGGTAATGAACAATCCGATGCACGGAATCGATTATACTGACGCGTCTTTAGTGTGCCTCGTGAAAAAATTACAACTTCCCGAAGCGAAATGTTAGAAAGTCAAACTGGTTAGAATGAATATCATATTTTGTTCCGATTATCACAAAGCGGTTGAGTAGTAGCAAATTAAAGGATACTGACAATCTTGCGCAAGTGCTTTGCCAACCTTTGTTGTGTTGTCAAAGTGAGGTTAAAAAAATAAAAATAAAAATTAACGAAGATTCTACCCAGCAAGTATCAATGTAGGCGAAAGTAGATTGAGTATTTTCGTCCCTGGTCCTATCAATAGGACAGTATATGTAGTTCAAATATCTTGAAAATAAAAAGGGTTCAGGACAAAACATTCTTCTGCAAAGTTGATCACAGGACTACAGACTTCCAGTTGGTAAATGTTTTAATTAAGAATCAACTAACCAGGTGGCGCTTAGACTCCAACGAATTGCGCATGTACCAAAACATGGGTATTTTGTCTGGAAAAATAGGATTTGGGTACTAACTTTTGTCACTGACTGTATTATTGAGATTTCAAATCAAATTTTCTATCCCAGATGTCTCACAATGATCTTTGATAGAATTCTGCGAAGATTCCTAACGAATATCTTCATTAATATTTTCAAAGATTTACAGGCGAAATTTTTGACAAATTCTCCCATAGGCAATTTTTTCTGTCTGTTAAGGATGAACCACTACTCAGTTTTCTTAGATTTTTGTAGTATACCCGTGCCCTTTGTTTGGTGCACGTCGTTCCATGCATCGGTACTCTAGCGTATCAAATTTTTGCTTCTACTTATAAGGTTTAAGTCGTTTTTTGAAACTGTGAACAGGTTTCATCGCATTAGACCCACGTTTCTCAACAGGGGTCCGCGGATCCCCGACCATCTGAAAAGCTCGCCGAAACGAGCTGCTTACAGCGAGCCGTTTTTCTGTGCTTACCAAGGTTGAGAAACAGTGCATTAGACATTTAGATTGCTTGAAATAAGAAACTTCTTTTAAGAAGGTAGGATGTCTGCTACTCTACTGATTCGGAATCGTTTACCTTCTTGATATCGAAAGATAAGCACATGAACTCCGAAAGAGCTTGTTTCATGAAATGAAATCAACCTCAGTTGCTGATAGTGTTATTTTTCCACTTCGACCTCCTCATCATCTAGGATAAATAAGTGGGTCTTTGTGGCTTGTTACTCTCTTATACTTTTCCGACCGTAAGTTATAAGTATTAACAATAACAACTACAAATAGAGTACAATATGGTAGATCTTACCTCGTAACGCACCTCGAAAAAGTGATCTACTCGCGTTACGGCAAAAAGTTGGCTTCTAAGAAATATATTCGCAAGACTCTTGAAATATCCATAGCAGCTTCCAGAGATGATGATTTGTGGTAACATCCTTGGGGGATACGTTGCTGATATCCTCCTAGCTAAATTCTTAGTGTACTCCATGTACTCCATGTTAGAAGCGGCTCACAACAGCGTCTGTTCCCCATGTCAGGGGCGGCTGATCATCGTCCGAGTGCCAGAGAAGGACTCTAAGCTAAACTGTGTACTATGGTCCTCCAAACATGTGCAAGTTGAGGCTGAAAGGCCAGTTCTTCAACAGTAGCATAATAAACTTGCACAGCTCTCACTCCGGAAGCACTGATGATAAAGACGCCTTTTACGCTCCGATCGAACGCGAGTACGACAGCTGCCCAAGCCATGACGTCAAAATCATCATAGAAGATCTTAACGCTCAAGTTGGCCAGGAGGAGGAGTTCAGACCGACTATTGGAAACGACCGGCTGACGAACGAAAACAGCTTATGACTAATTGGGTTCGCCGGCTTCAAGAATATGGCCATTCGTAGCATCTACTTCCAGCACAGCCTTTCATACCGATACGCCTGGGGATCACCACAACAGACAAAATCACAAATCGACCACGTTCTGATTGATGGATGGCACTTCTCCGACATTATCGATGTCAGGACCTATCGTGGCGCTAACATCGACTCTGACCACTATCTGGTGATGTTGAAACTGTGCCCGAAACTCCCCGTCGTTAACAACGTACGGTACTGACGGCCGCTCCGTATGACCTAGAGCGGCTCAAGCAACTGGATGTCGCAGTGGCATACGCGTAGCACCTCGAGGCTGCATTACCGGAAAAGGGTGAGCTGGATGAAGCCCCTCTTGAAGATTGCTGGAGAACAGTGAAGGCAGATATTAACAATGCAGCTGAGAGCAACGTCGGGTACGTGGGACGGAGTTGACGGAACGATTTGTTCGACGACTAATGTAGGCAGATTCAGGAGGAGAAGAATGCAGTGCGGGCGTTCATGCTACAGCAAGGGACCCGGCAGAACGTCGAACTTTATAGACGGAAACAGCAACAACAGACCCGCCTCCTGCGGGAGAAAAAACGCCGCATGGAGGAGATGGAGTGCGAGGAGATGGAACAGCTGTGCCGGTCTCAAGAAACACGTAAGTTCTATCAGAAGCTCAACGCATCCCGCAACGGCTTTGTGCCGCGAGCCGAGATGTGCAGGGATAAGTATGGGAGCATTTTAACGGACGAGCGTGAGGTGATCGAATGGTGGTTCATCGATTTCAAGGCGGCATACGATAGTATCGACCGCGTAGAGCTATGTAAAATCATAGACGAGAACAGCTTTCCCAGGAAGCTCACGAGACTGATAAGAGCTACAATGGAAGTTATGGACTACGACAAGATGATGGGCTCTCGTGCCTGTTGCTCAATATTGCGCTAGAAGGTGTTGTGCGGAGAGCTGGGCTCAACATCCGGGGTACGATATTTACGAGATCCAGTCAATGTGTTTGCTTCGCAGATGATATGGACATTGTCGGTCGAACATTTGAAAATGTGGCAGACCTGTACACCTGAAACGCGAGGCAGCAAAAGTTGGACTGGTGGTGAATGCGTCCAAGACAAAGTACATGCTAGCTGGTGGGACCGAGCGCGACAGGGCTCGCAAAGGTAGCAGTGTTACGATAGACGGGGATACGTTCGAGGTGGTTGACGAGTGTGTCTTCTTTGGATCCTTGTTGATGGCTGACAATAAATTTAGCCGTGAAATTCGAAGGCGCATCATCAGTGGATGTCGGCTCTACTATGGCCTCCACAAGAAGCTTCGGTCAAAAAAGATTCACACCCGCACCAAATGTATCATGTACAAAAAGCTCATAAGGCAGGTAGTCCTCTACGGGCATGAAACGTGGACAATGCTCGCGGAGGGCTTACATCCCAAGTAACACGCGAAACATCTTTCAAAGAGATGCATTATAAAAATGGTTTCAAATGTGTATTAATAGAAGCATCCTTAAACTACCTATTTCTAGTTATGTTGCATATTAATACCGAAAGCTCATATAGTTTCATTATCGTTCCATCAAACTTGCATTTCACTCTTGTTTGACGTTTAACTTTATCGAAACTACGAAATTTGCTTATCAAGATGTAGTCAGTAACTTTACAAACAAACTCTCGCAACTTCTCCCCAAAATGCCTATTTGAATTGTATGTTCCAAATTACATTCAATTAAAGCATCCGCAACTTGAGTTTATTACATTCAAGTTCCGTTTCAATGTCCACTACTCAAGAAGATTCATCCCAGGTGCGCGAAAGTTGCACTTAACTACGTGTTTGACACCTAGAAGTATGTTTGTTTCAATCCAGTTGCAATATAGTTGAGTTTCACATTACGCACCATGTGACTATGAAACATGTTCTAGCAACAGCAATAGCTATTTTTTTAGGTGTGGCCTAATTTCGCCGGTAATGAGCTTGTATACCGGAGGGTGCAGTAAAGTAACAAACAATAAGCCCGATTAACAGTGTGGTCGCTTATATAGTGGATTGGCGAAGCAATTTTTCGGAGAGCTGGTAGAGTAGTGAGTAGAGGAAACAATTTATGATCTTGAGGTCGAAAGTTCAATTTTAATTTATATTTTTGTTTTCATTTTTATTCTCCTAAGTATTTTGCAACAAATAAGCAATTTCACTACAACATATATATGTTGCAAACAGACTCCGCTTCTTGCGCTTTCTGCGTTGCTATTCAGTGCAATTGTAAGTAATATTTTCAACAATTGACAACTCTAATTAGTTGCAAGAGACTTTTTTTTCTTGAGTTGAAATAAACTGTGCTGCTTGGGAAGAACTTGAAGTCTTCGAACGTCCGTAGGACAGTGCGTAGGACAATCTTTGGTGGTATGCAAGAAAACGGTGTGTGGCAGCGAAGGATGAAAGGACGAGCTCGCCCAACTCTACGGCAAACCCAGTATCTAGAAGGTGGCCAAAGCTGGAATGATACGATGGGCAGGGCATGTTGCAAGAATGCCCGACAGCAACCCTGCAAAGATGGTGTTCGTTTCGGACCCGGTCGGTACAAGAAGGCGTGGAACGCAGCGAGCTAGGTGGGCGGATCAAGTGCGTATCGATTTGGCGAGCGTGGGGCAGAACCGAGGATGGAGAGATGCGGCCACGAACCGAGTATTGTGGCGTGAAATTGTCATTCAGTGTTTGCTGTTTGAATGTTAACTTAATAAATGAAATGAAAAAATGAACTGAGAATAACAAATACGGAGCTAAATTCCAATACTGAGATACCTTGGGCTTCCCTGTCGTACCCTGTCCAACTTTTGGTGAAGCATGCAACATGCAAACCCCACTTTACAAAAATGATTATGAATATGCTGTCGTCCATTCAAAATGCAGTCTTTAGTAAAATTGTAGCTTGGATGATTTTACTTCAGAAGAATTGGGTCCTACATACGAAAGAATATGTTTTTTGCAAATACTAGGACATTTTACCCCCACATATAAAAGCTTATTCATAATTGAACTCTAATTTGAAAAATTCACGATACTTTTGATCATGTTTGACGTTCAATTCACCGACAAAAAACACTGTTGTTTTGCTTTTTAACACTGATTTTGTTCCTATATGACATTTAGGTACACACCCCAAATCTGTATGAAAATTAGGGGTGAGGTATAAACTCGGAATAAATAAAATTAAGTTTAAGTTTTTTTTAATAAGCCAATACAAAACATACGAATATCAAGTAAACGTGTTTTTCTGACGTTTAGTTCATGTTTAGTAATACAATTGAGATAATGTTATAGCAGGACTATTTTGAAAAACATTCCATAGAATATTATGGCGGAGGTTTACAGGGCTGATGTATCATAAAATAATTGAAGTTGAAAACATTGTCTACTTCGGAAAATAATATGAATAGTGTATTCTAAACCATTCGTAAATACTTTTACTTTTTCTTATTGGCAATAATTCGCGAATAGGATGGAGCTTTCTTCTCACCTTAATGATCTAAGAGTACTTCCCCAGAGGTTTAATTGACAAAGTTGCCATTTACGCATTCATATATCGTGTGGTAGTTATGGTAATACTCTGTTCCCATGAAAGTCAAAGAAAATTTCCATTACAAAAATCCTGGATCGATCGGGAATCGAACCCACCTGCAGCATGGCTTTGATTGTGGCCACGGATAAGTAGAAAGTTGCTAGGAATATGAAAATAAAATTGCTAAAAATAGAACTCGCTGAATCCAATTGGTTGGACAGTGATCAAAGGAATGATGTTTCATGTTATCCGCCCTGTTTCACGTCACAATCACACGTCCCCGAAATCCCTCCAGACGCACCTCTTGCCATACCTTTTATCGAAAAATTTTCTCACATTGTACAATAACCACCATCTACCGACCGGCAACGACGACGCCCTCATAGTTACGGTCTATCACCCATTCAACTTCGGGATTGCTTCATCCTGCTTGAACCGACGGGAACCAGTCTCAACTCCAAATCGAACGCCAGGGAACAACAACGCCCGAGTTGTCATCATGTCAAACAACGACAAGCAGAAAGCTCTGCTGTGGCACCATTCTCTCAGACTCATTCCCATTTCAACGGATCGGTTGCTTTCTGGATGTTCTCTACTCTGCCGCCAGTGCACAGTGGGACAAAGCTGAGAATAGATGGTCAAAACTTCTTAGAGGCATTTTTATCTATGGGTGTCTTTGGGGCACCTATGTGGAATATCTTTCCAAATAAACAAGGTTTATCACTTGAGCAAACAAACCTCGTTTAGTAGTTAATTTTATGATTTTTATTGGTTTAGCTTAAGGTGAAGATAAATCGAAGCCAAACCTCAAATCTTTAACAACCTTAAATCTGGAGAACCAGACTACAGTTTATGCTGAACTTTTGATAGTTCCACTGCTTCGATGTATTCTTATGAGTTGCATGTTAGTAATATTTGAAATTTTATAGAACCGCGTCCCACTGTGCGGTGCCTTTCCCCACCTAGTTGGATGCGATGACGGTTGTTAGTTAGTTGATCGAACACTGAAATCGAACGGAACGGATATCGACAGTGTGTCGGTTTCGTTTTCATGGGTTCCTACTTCCTTACACACTGTTCGACATTCACGTCCATCAATCGGCCCCCGAAAAAAAACCCTATCACATCAGGATCCGATTCGGAATGTTGGCAATCACCACTGCCTTCCGAGTAGGGTTCCCACATTTGTCCTTACCGAAAGGAGTACATTTTGGGAACTACGTAAGAAAGTACAAAAATGTAAACTGAACCTAGTTATAATTTTAATTTTCATTAAGGTGGTGGTTAACTGCATCCAATTTCAACTAAACAACATCACGTTTCCTTAAGCACAACTTTGGTGACCTAATGAACGTATCATGCTGAAATCCGAATAAATAATAACTGTGGAAGTGTTCATTGAACAAAAAAGCTGAGAAGCAAGCTCTGTCCCAGTGAGGACGTAATGCCAAGAAGAATAAGAATATGATTCGATCCAACATCTAACCAGTATTAGTACACTTGATTACATTCACCAAAAAGAAGAATAGTACACATTTATTGAAGTCAAAGACATCTCTTAAATGATCACGGATGGTAACCCTATTTCCGCGTGGAAACAAAGACTACATATGAAACAGAGCGTCTATTTGGGATAAATTTTGAACCATGGTTTCAAATAACTTGAGCACTAAACATACTTTTTCAAGAAGGTAGCCTATCTTACAGGTATGACATCCACCGTTTCCAGACAACAAAAAAGCCTGTCGGAACTCACGTGAAACGAATGACTCTGTATGTTTGCCCCGATGGGGAACTTTGTTGAAGTTGGTAAATCTTTCCCACAGTGCTATTCCCTTCGCACTCCATTCCGTTACTTCTCTGCTGTTGGAGTACGACGTCTGGAAAAATAGACAACACGATACCACGTAGACGTCGTCGTCGTAGTCGCGTTAACTATAGGCCTCAATAGCCCGTCGACACTACTCTATGGACGAGGCCGTTGAAGCATTTCGTCCGTTTCCGGATCCCGTTATTGTGTTCCATTTTACTCTTGGGGCGGGAAGTTCCAATATTTCGTGTGTGAATTTGGACGAAAAGAATCTATTTTCTTTCATCGATTTACACTCGTTTTGGGGCGGAATGGATGGACACACTGTTGCTCTAGTGTACGAATGTGCTGTTGAGGAAGTTTTTTATTCTTGCTGAACAGGTCCAGAGACAAAGAAAAAATGGGTGTGCGAAAAGGTGGATGATGACGACGGCAATGTGCGTGATTCCGGTCCGATAGAATTATAGCTCCCAGGATAACGGTTGGATGTCAGCGTGTTATTTTTCATTTTGATGATTGATATACACCGAATAAATGAAAAATTGAAGACGATTGTGGTTTTCACTTTAAAAAATGGAAGTTCTTTGAGGAATTTCAAATTTATGAAACTAGAAACATAATCATGATGCTGATGGTGTTTGTCCTGCCACAAACCCTTACAAATATTTGAGAAAATCGTTATAAATTTAACTAGATTTAAAAACAATAAACGATTCAATTTTTTATATTGTTCCCTATGTTTGATTTTTTCATTTAACATATAAACAGATAACACTAAAACAACAATTTCACGCCACAAAACACGGTTTGTAGTCACAGCTCTCCATCTTCGGTTCTGCCCCACGCTCGCCGAACCGATGCGAAGCAAACAAATGGACTAGATCTCGTGAAAATCGTACTCCGGTTGTTTAGCCTGATGGAACTCCACAAAACACCTTCTAGCGCAATATTAAACATTAGGCACGAAAGTCCATCTCCTTGTCGTAGTCCCTGACGGGATCCAAACGAACTGGAATGTTCACCATACCTGCAATCTTCACACAATTTTGCACACCTTCCATCGTCGCTCTTATCAGTCTCGTGAGCTTCCCGGGATAGCTGTTCTTGTCCATGATTTTCCATAGTTCTACGCGTTCGATACTATCGTATGCCACCTTGAAATCGATGAAAAGGTGATCTGTTATTCACGACATTGTTGGAGGGTTTGCCGTACAGTAAAAATCTGGTCCGTTGTCGATCGGCCGTCAGCGAAGCCGGCTTGATAAACTCGTTTACTACAGGTGACAAGCGACGGAAGATGATCTGGAATAATATTTTGTAGACCGCATTTAGAATGGTGATCGCTCGGAAGTTCTCACGCTCTAACTTGTCGCTTTTCTTGTAGATGGGGCATATTACCCCTTTCTTCCACTCCTCCGGTAGCTATTCTGTTTCTCAGATTGTGCCTATCAACTGATACAGACCAATGGCTAAGCTCTCCGGGACCATCTTTATGCGTTCAGCTCCGATACCATCCTTACCAGCAGCTTTATGATTCTTGAGCTGGTGAATGACATCCTTAACCTCCTTCAAAGTGGGGGTTGGTTGGTTTCCATCGCAGTACTGACGAAGAAATTTCCTTCGTTGTCTCGACCTTCATTGCTTGCACTCTCAGCGCCATTCAGGTGTTCGTCGAAGTGCTGCGTCAACCTTTCGACCACCTCACGCTCGTTCGTCAAGATGCTTCCGTTCTTATCCCTGCACATCTCGGCTCGCAGCACGAAGCCATTGCGGGATGAGTTGAACTTCTGATGGAACTTCCGTGTTTTTTATGGCTGTTCCGTCTCCTCGCACTCCGGAGGATATGGATAGGCGACGCATTTTCTCCCGAAAGAGGTGGATCTGCTGTTGGATCCACGTTCTGCCGGGTCCCTTGCTGCAGCATGACCGCTCGCGTTGTATTCTTCTCCTCCATAATCTGCTGATTTCATTGTACTCCAGCAGTCCTCAAGAGGAACTTCATCCAGTTTGCCCTTTTTCGGTAATGCAGCCTTGAGGTGGTATCATACGCTTTTAACGACGGAGAGTTTTGGGCATAGTTTAACCATCGTCATAGCTAGGTCCTGACTTCGATAATGTCGGAGAAGTGCCGTGCATCAATCAATTGTTCCTCAATAGTAGAATTTGAAATCCCGGTTGGCGCCGAAGGCTTTTCGGTACTATACTATGACATTTTTTGCTTTGGTAATCCACTATTGCACCCTGTTTTGTTCACTTTATTCATATAAAGTTTTTCGAGTTGGCTAGAATATTCGTATTGGTTGTCACGTTTCAGTAATTTTGCGGGTTTCACGTTTCGTTAAAGTTTTTTTTTTCGTTTGTTCGGAATAGTATGTGAGTTTTTGATTCCGTTGGATGCTTCTGTGGAATGAGCGACGGGATCAAAATCAATCGTGTCCGGTTTTCGATGTGCGAGTGCCAAAAGATATTTTTGTTCAGTCCAGGATGGATTGCCTACTGGTGAGCTCGTTTCATGCTTATGATAACACTTTTTTGTGGCAACGTTAGATTATGTAATTTTCAAAGAAACTATGGATGGTTCGTCATAAACCTATGTTTATGTTTCACATAATTTTATACACATACCTTATATTTTTTAGTCAATACTAAAAATATTGTTGGAATATTTCGACATCATGAATGTCGACGCACTTTTCAAATATTGTAACAATATCTTTTCATCGCGAGACAAAATTCAAAACTAGTATTTCCTCCTTATCCATGAATCGCATCACCGACCAAAGGTGTCCCCAGATCTTTTTCATACCTCAATAATCAACATCCTTTCCATGGTGATCGTTAAGATGCAGAGATAGTCTTGGTCTCTAGAAGCAACAACCATTACACCCTAACATTCCTTTCCCATTCCAACTGACTTTTAGCTCCTTGGCGATGGCCACATTTCGATTTCGTTTCTCAAAAAATATTTTTCTTTCTTACCAATGAAGGTTTTGTCATAGACTCACACTGTTACAATTATTATTCACATCATAGCTGCTATCATTTTAACAGAAATTTGTGTCATAGAGTCTCAAAAGTACCGGTTCTGAGGTCGGCCTCCTTATTGATAGCTCAAGGCAAGTCATGTAGTGTAATATTTTACATGTTAAGAAGTTCGCCATCCGTGTACTTCACTGAAATTCAAAATCTTACATAATATACAGAGCAAGTCTTCCGACAAGGCAGATTCCCTGAAATTAGATTATGGAGCAATTTACGAATCTCAAATGATAGAATATATTTAAACCTGAATCGCTGGAGACTTTACCATATATTAAAAAAAATTCTCATTCTGGAGAGGTTAAGGCATCATATAAGTGTAGTAACTGGCTTTGTTTTGCTAAAAACCTATGAGCTGGTATTGATTCACGTTGTATCCAGACAATGGAAAAAACAACTTCTTCAAAAAATAGTTATAATCCCTGTGTTAATTTTTAATAAATTTTAACACAAAATAAAGGCACATCAAACCCATAAAATGCAAATGCTCCCTAAAGCATGACCATTGCAACACGTCCTCTAGAACTTCCTCCATCCTCTGATAACAAACAAGCTAACATTTTCAACATTTAAGTGCAATTTTCGAAGGTTGAAAGTTTATCACCAGACGATCAAACGCCTTTTTCTGTCTTTTAGTCAACAAAACCGTCAATTTTGTTTTGCTGTGGTGCAACGTTTGGTAAAAATTGTCGTATGTAGCGAAGATATGTTAAAATACACTACGGTAATCAAAAATTTCACGCACTCACGAAAACAATGAAAATAACGCTCATGTATGCTAAATTTGACTTCATACAATTTTCGCATTTTATGGACTATACTGTAAGTCAGAGATAACATAAAATATCAGGAATATTTCTCAAATTTTCTCCAAGGAGTGTTCCATAGATTCCTCCAGCAATTTACCCATGAAGCTTTTCAGAGATCTACTACAGTGGTCACCAAACTGCGGCCCGCGGGCCGCATGCGGCCCTCATTGAGGTTTTGTGCGGCCCGCGAACTGATTTTGAACGTTAGTGTAATGTGGCCCGTATAATGTGATTTAATGATGACATGGTTTAAAGCAATAAGACATTGAAATCTTGGCAATATTACTAGCGATCTTGCAAATTAAACAATTGAATAATAATTATTGGGAATCGAAATAATTTGGAATTTTGTCAACCCTTGGTCTCAGAAGCACAGATAACTTCAAAGCTTTTTCAAAATCCTAATGTTTGAAACATCTGGACCGGTAATTAAAGCCCACTTCATAGATTTTTTATGATTCGCGGTTGAATTTGGTGATTGACAGTAGTTTATTCGAATTGTCTCTGAATTGATTGACATCAAAGAAGGTCTATTTAAATGGCGTTCTTAATATTGAGTTGATTATAAATTTGTGGGTTTTTGTTTTGCAGTTTCTTGCTTATATAAACGTTTTGATCACAGCCGATATCAAGTTTAAACAAAAATAAACGGGGGTTCTGAATTTTAGAAATTCCTTGAAATGGAGTCAATGCATTAACTCCCAGATCTTTCTGATTTTATGTCGTGGATTTTCCTAACACTTCAATATTACTTCTTCTTTTTTTGGCGTTACGTCCCAACTGGGACAAAGCCTGCTTTCTCAGCTTAGTGTTCTTATGAGCACTTCCACAGTTATTAACTGAGAGCTTTCTTTGCCAATTGACCATTTTTGCATTTGTATATCATGTGGCAGGTACGAAGTACTCTGTGCCCTGGGAGTCGAGAAAATTTCCAACCTGAAAAGATCCTCGACCGGTGGGATTTGAACCCACAACCCTTAGCTTGGTCTTGCTGAATAGCTGCGCGTTTACCGCTACGTCTATCTGGGCCTCTTACTTGAATATTAATGCTGAATAATTGGACTAGTTGATTTTATCAAACAAAACTTATTCCTGAAATGAACTGTCGAGTATCATAAATTGGGATTCATTATCAATATTATCATGGAATTTTGTCATTTCTTGACTGAATCTCAGTCAAACTTCATAAATTGTCAAGTTTCTTCTCAAAACCTTAATGTTTAAAATTTCTGGAACGAAAATGAAACCACATTTTACAGATTTTTGTTTGATTCAGGAATGGATCTTGTTGTTTCAAAGTAGCATATTTGGATTAATCTTAATTATTCATTGACAGCAAGAAAGTAAAAACGTGTAGGAGTGTTTTTCGTTGTGTTCTGATAAATCGAAAAATTCTCTCACTCTCGATATTTATTAATTGCTTTGAGAAATAACATGCTAATTATATATGCGGCCCGCGTTAAGTTCTGTAAGCACCACAGTGGCCCGCACAATCATTTGGGCTGAGGATCACTGATCTACTATAATTTCAACATTTCATGTGTAGCTTTTGCTATTAATCGCTTTATTCCTTAACCCTTAAAAGCCCGAGACGGTCTTACAATCCTTGGATCAGACATCCCCTTTGACCCTCCCCTTTCTCTGGTAACGGAAAAGGTTAGACAAGAGGGGTGCAAAATTGGTTTCAAACGGATATCTCAACATCCAAATGAGCTAGAAGGTCGGTGTCTACGGCAAAGTTATTCAGCAGATTAACTCTCAAACCCCCAACGTCTGACTTTTCATTAAAAATGAACTTTAAAAAATCATAATTTGGCCAATTATTAATCAATTTTGGATCTTTTGGTCTCAAACAAACCGCATACTCCTCAAGATTTATTGTGTTCCGGAAGAAATGGGATTGGCCACTTGGTTCCGGAGTTATTCCGGATTCAAATGGGGTATATTCGTTCCGGAAGTGATAGTTCCCTTAGATTTTTCAAGATTAGCGGTAAGAAAATTATTCATTGTGTACTTTCTATAAGTGAAAAGCTGCCAGAAGGTCGAATGACATTGGTTCTCATTGATTCTGGCCATTTCGGATACCCGGTCACCTGGCACCGGTTCCTAAATGTACCCAGAGAGGACATTTTCTGAAACTCAAAGAATACTACCGTGCGACGGCTCAAAATTCCTGATATTTTATCCGGAACATCATAGATATACTGCCAAAGACCAATATGAGGTTCTGGCCATATCCGGATACCCCGGAATCGGTTCCGGTGGGGCCTCAGTGGGACACTTTTGCGATCTTACTCACTCATATCGTGCGACGGCTCAAAAATTTATGATTTTTTATCCGGAACATCATAGATATAATGCCAAAGACCAATATGAGGTTCTGGCCACATCCGGATACCCCGGAATCGGTTCCGGCAGGGCCTCAATAGGCCACTTTCGTAATCCTACTCACTCATATCGTGCGACGGCTCAAAATTCATGATTTTTTATCCGGAACATCATAGATATTATGCCAAAGACCAATATGAGGTTCTGGCCACATCCGGATACCCCGGAATCGGTTCCGGCAGGGCCTCAGTAGGCCACATTCGTAATCCTACTCACTCATATCGTGCGACGGCTCAAAATTGATGATTTTTTATCCGGAACATCATAGATATAATGCCAAAGACCCATATGAGGTTCTGGCCACATCTGGATACCCCGGAATCGGTTCCGGCAGGGCCTCAGTAGGCCACTTTCGTAATCCTACTCACTCATATCGTGCGACGGCTCAAAATTCATGATTTTTTATCCGGAATATCATAGATATAATGCCAAAGACCAATATGAGGTTCTGTCCACATCCGGATACCCCGGAATCGGTTCCGGCAGGGCCTCAGTAGGCCACTTTCGTAATCCTACTCACTCATATCGTGCGACGGCTCAAAATTCATGATTTTTTATCCGGAACATCATAGATATAATGCCAAAGACCAATATGAGGTTCTGGCCACATCCGGATACCCCGGAATCGGTTCCGGTAGGGCCTCAGTGGGACACTTTTGTAATTTTACTCACTCATATCGTGCGACGACTTTAAATTCCTGATTTTTTATCCGGAACATCATAGATATTATGCCAAAGACCAATATGAGGTTCTGGCCACATTCGGATACGCCGGAATCGGTTCCGCGAGGGCCTCAGTAGGACACTTTCGTAATCCTACTCACTCATACCGTGCGACGGCTCAAAATTCATGATTTTTTATCCAGAACATCATAGAAATAATGCCAAAGACCAATATGAGATTCCGGCCACATCCGGATACCCCGGAATCGGTTCCGCTAGGGCCTCAGTGGGACACTTTTTAATCTTACTCACTCATATCGTGCGACGGCTTAAAATTCATGATTTTTTATCCGGAACATCATAGATATAATGCCAAAGACCAATATGAGGTTCTGGTCACATCCGGATACCCCGGAATCGGTTCCGGGAGGGCCTCAGTAGGACACTTTCGTAATCCTACTCATTCGTATCGTGTGACGGCTCAAAATTCATGATTTTTTATCCGGAACATCAAAGATATAGTGCCAAAGTCCAACATGAGGTTCTGGCCACAGCCGGATACCCTGGAATCGGTTCCGACAGGACCTCAGTGGCACACTTTTGTAAATCTTCTCCTTCATATCGTGCGACGGCTCAAAATTCATGATTTTTTTGCTGCACATCATAGCTATTATGCCATGGATCAATATAATATTCTGGTAACATGCGATTACTCCAGAATTGTTCTTATAATACTCATATGCACTCTGTGTAATCTTTGTTGAATCCATTGAGATAGCTTTGAATCCATATCGATAAGTCCATGAGACATTTCTGGCTAACCGTTTTTGTCAACATAAAAAAACACGATAAAAAACCGTGTTTTTATTTATTTCTTTTATTTCGGTTTTAAATGTTGTTTTAGCGATTCGATTAACGAGTCCGACCTGTATTTGAATCTACGGACACATTAAGATTAGTTTGTTTTTCATTACACAATGTAACTAAATTATCTATTGGTACTACAGATTGGACTCGAGTATCGATTGTTTATCACTCCGGATAATCGAATCCTCCGGATAATCGAATCACTAAAAAAAAAGTTGAAATCTGCGAATAAAGAACTCAAATATTTTTCATCTGTTATTATATTTATATAATGCAGTGGCGTAGCAAGATATTGTTTCTAGGCACATTTAGGGGTCTTGAGAAGAAAAAACATTTTTTGACCAAGGTATACAAAAAAAAAACTTTTTCAAACCCCCTTTTCTTACCTACGTCCAAAACTGCTGAACTCGATTGAGCCTCAAATA
Organism: Aedes aegypti; assembly: GCF_002204515.2. Lineage (NCBI taxonomy): Eukaryota > Metazoa > Arthropoda > Insecta > Diptera > Culicidae > Aedes > Aedes aegypti. Next base: position 28,274 of record NW_018736206.1, on the reverse strand, counting down.
AATGCACTAGTTAAAAAAAAACTGCTGAACCATTCATATTGTATAGTGCAATACTAAATTATCTCAAATTTATGCACAAATACTAAAAACAAGAATATCAAATATCGTACTCAGGATAATCGAGTCTAAAATTCCGGATAATCGAATCCCGGATAATCGAGTCCGACTTGTACTAAAATTTATATACAAAAAAAATACATCATGTTAAATTTAATCCGTGTTTATAAATACAAAAGTATGATTAAAAACATCTGTTTGATTTTGACACAGTTCGATATTGGCAACATGATTTTTTTCTGGAATTCTGACAAAATCAAACGGCACTATACCTTATCAAAATTTATAGAGTCCCTTTCATAAATGTTGCTGAAAAAATTAAATATTTAGAGAAAATTCCAAGACATGTTCGCTTCAAATTCTTTTGACTATTTCATCCTATATATCCTTTATGACAACATGTCGTTTTTTGGAATTCATTCGCAATGCTAAATACATTCTTGTAAAATTTATTGTTAACCTTGATGCAATTGACTAGAGAAAAGTTTAATTTTATTAATTTGTATTCGTCCTTTAAATGAAGCCATTTTTTACACCTTGTATCCCTTATTATAGTTGTTAACGACAGTATTGAAATTAGTTGCCAAGCTCTTCCGTGAGCTCCTCCCAACCAAATTCACCTAGCATCAATTTCTCCAGACTACCAAGTTCCTTCCAACACTGTTGACCAGTTCCTTAGATGAGTCAGCATTCGCATCACGCTGAATTTGTTCAACGCGTATTGACCTTCAAATCTATATTAGATTTTCGTCCATGCTAACTCTTCCTCCAGACTACAGCTCAGCCTCCTGGCTATATCTCCACGAAGAGGTTCTGCTTCCGCGTCCAGGCTCTGTGTCTTAGTCCAGGTTCTGTTTCCTTCGAACCAGCCTCAGCATTTCGCTAATATTTCAAGTATCTAGTCAGAACCTTTATATTGATTTATGGAGTGATGCTGTTAGATAAACAATTCGGGGTATCCGGATGTAACCAGAACCTCATATTGGTCCACGGCAATACATCTATGATGTTCATGATGACAATTCATAAATTTTGAGCCTTCGCACGATATGAGTGAGTAGGATTACGAAAGTGTTCCACTGAGGCCCTGCCATAACCGATTCCGGGGTATCCGGATGTGGCCAGAACCTCATATTGGTCTTTGGCATTATATCTATGATGTTCCGGATAAAAAATCATGAATTTTGAGCCGTCGCACGATATGAGTGAGTAAGATTGCAAAAGTGTCCCACTGAGGCCCCACCGGAACCGATTCCGGGGTATCCGGATGTGGCCAGAACCTCATATTGCTCTGTGGCATTATATCTATGATGTTCCGGATAAAAAATCATGAATTTTGAGCCGTCGCACAATATGAGTGAGTAAGATTGCAAAAGTGTCCCACTGAGGCCCCACCGGAACCGATTCCGGGGTATCCGGATGTGGCCAGAACCTCATATTGGTCTTTGGCAGTATATCTATGATGTTCTGGATAAAAAAAACAGGAATTTTGAGCCGTCGCACGGTAGTATTCTTTGAGTTTCAGAAAATGTCCTCTCTGGGTACATTCAGGAACCGGTGCCAGGTGACCGGGTATCCGAAATGGCCAGAATCAATGAGAACCAATGTCATTCGACCTTCTGGCAGCTTTTCACTTATAGAAAGTACACAATGAATAATTTTCTTACCGCTAATCTTGAAAAATCTAAGGGAACTATCACTTCCGGAACGAATATACCCCATTTGAATCCGGAATAACTCCGGAACCAAGTGGCCAATCCCATTTCTTCCGGAACACAATAAATCTTGAGGAGTATGCGGTTTGTTTGAGACCAAAAGATCCAAAATTGATTAATAATTGGCCAAGTTATGATTTTTTAAAGTTCATTTTTAATGAAAAGTCAGACGTTGGGGGTTTGAGAGTTAAGGACTATCTGGCGATGAAAAATCTGATTGAGAATTCATCCGCTAGATGGCACTAGTGACAAATTTCATTCAATCATCTGTATCTCAAGATCCTTATTAGCTAAAACGTTGGTGTCTTCGGCAAATCTGTTCAGCAGATCAAGGGCTATCTGGCGGTGAAGAGTTTGATCGAGAGTTTTTCTGCTAGGTGGCGCTAGTAACAAATTACCTTCAAATGTCTGTATCTCAAGATCCTTAACAAAAAGGTTGGTGTCTTTGGCCAAGCTATTCAGCAGTTCAGCGTAAGTAGCAAATTTTCTTCAATTGTCTGTATCTTAGGAACCTGGAAAGCTAGAACGTTGGTGTCTTAAACATATGAAGGACTATCGGCGGAGAAGAGTATGATTGAGAATACAGCTGATTGAAGCTGATTGAGCTGATTGAAATGTGTTTAAATAAATGAAAACCAAATTTAGTACTATACCACTTTATTCCATTAGAGTTTGTATTCTTTTAAAGATACGCGTATTTCGACCTTAACTGTAAGGCCGTCTTCAGTGTCGTGTACTAGACTCGACACTGAAGACGTGTTTATAAGTTATTCCTTTTTGTAACCTTTGTAGACTAAGGTTTAGGGGATTTAATGCATCAGCAGTAAGTTTTCTGGTCGAATGTCAGAAATTTTGGAATTGCGAATATTACAGATAGTTTTGAATTCAGCTTCGGTTTTATCAGTTCTGGTAGTGTTCGATTCGATTTCAAGTTTTTTGATTTTGTTTAACTGGTAAAATTTTTGTAAAAAAATATGAAAATTTGTGATTGAGTCCAGCAATATTTTGTCATTTTTGATTTTGCAGCGACTCGATCATCCAGAATTTTATACTCGATTATCCGGAGTACATGTTTTAGCTGTTTTGGACTTAGGTAAGGCGGGGTTTGAAAAAGGGGATTTTTGTGTATGCTGATCGAAAACATTTTTTTCTTCTCAAGGCCCCTAATGATCCTAAAAACAATTACTGACTCCGCAACTGCATCATATAAATAAAACAACAAAAAAAGGTGCAGTCGACTCTCCACATCTCGATATCGAAGTGTCCATCGAGACATAGAACACACTTATTTGAAAACCGCTATGTTGTCAGGAAATAGGAAAAAAAAATAAAACAATCACACATCATTTCGTTTTCCTACATTATTCAGATTCACAAAAATTTGGTCTCGTATCCTTAGATATTGAATGATAATTATAGATAATTGAGAAAAAATCTGGAATGAAAATCACATCGAGATATGGAGATATTGAGATAAGGAGAGGTTAATTGAATGCCGAATGAAGGGACTGAAAAAATCATCGACATAGGGAGAGATATCGAGATGTGGAGAGTCGACTGTAATATTTAAGTTCTTTAATCGCAGATTTTAATTTTTCTTTCACTGATTCGATTATCCGAAGTATTTGATTATTCTGAGTGAAAAAAATCGATACTCCGGAAAATCGAGTCCGACCTGTACTATGGAAACTTATAAAGCTTTTTATATCTGTTAAAATAATCAGACCGTTTATTGTTTGCAAATCTGGATACAATGATCAAAATGAATTATCTTACAGATATATCGACTTGCTCAAACCTTTGTAGGGGTATGTGGCGGGACCATTATCATCATCATCATAATCACCTAGGGAATAAATTCTCAAATAGATTTTTCACATTTTTTTCGCTGAATTCAGCAAAATCTCGCTGAAAATTTCAGCAAGGCAGAATTGAACTTCAACCATCTACTCGTTATACATTTTTTTCAATTGCCTGTTTCTCAAGAATTTCAAATCATCTGCAGATAGCCCTTCAAATGCTGAACAGCCTTGCCGAAGACAAGGATCTTGAGGTATAGAAGATTGAAGATTTGTTTTTCTAGCGCTACCAACTGGATGAATTTGCTATCAAACTCTTCATTGCCAGATAGCCCATGAACTGCTTGACCGAAGACACCAACCTTCTAGCTGTCAAGGATCTTGAGATACAGACAAATGAAGGAAATTTGTCACTAACGCCACCTAGCGGAAAAATTCTCGACCAGACTCTTCACCACCAGATAGCCCTTGATCTGCTGAACAGCTTTGCCGAAGACACCAACCTTCTAGCTAGGAAGGATCTTAAGATACAGATGATGAAATAAAACTTGTCACTAATGCCTCCTAGCGGATGAATTCTCAATCAGATTCCTTAGCGCCAGATAGTACTTGATCTGCTGAATAACTTTGCCGAAGGCACTAATCTTCTAGCTCATTTGATGTTGAGATATCCTTTTAAAACCAATTTTGCACCCCTCCTGTCCACGCTTTTTCCGTTACCAAGAGAATAGGGAGGGATCAGGGGGATGCCTCACCCAAGAATTGTCAGACCAACTAACCGTATTTACTTAAAAAATAATTCAAAATAATTGATCTTCTAGTCTCCGAATTGTAGTCATTTAAAAATTCAAGATTCGTCTTGGGCTTTTAAGGGTTAAAGAATTTTGTCCAAGTATTAATCAGGAAATTCCTACTGAAATTTACCTTCCTGAAATATATACAGAAATTAGATCAGAAGAATAACTCCTGGAAATCCTGAAGTTTCCTGCTTGAACTGTGAGTTTCAGAATTCTTCAAGAATGATTCATTTGATATTCCATAATAAATATTTGCATGGAGATTTTGTGCTATTTCCTTCGAATTATCTACAGATTACTTTAGAAAACCTTATAATGATATCTTCTAGAATTTCTTCAGGAATTCTTTTAGGGATTTTTGACCTTTCTACAGTCATTTATTGCAGCTCCTTCTTTGCCCGAAAACGATGAAATTTTGTCGGCTAGTTTATGGTAATTCAAGACTAAAAATCCTCACGTTAATCTTTATATCTGTACTTTAAATTATCATACGACATCCGAAGCCCTGCAATTATGTTCGCTCTTAATCCTATCATATCATATCATATCTATGCAACCAATTTCATTCGCATCGAAACCCACATCGCTCAGCATCGGACAGTAAACTGCAGGTTCAGGTCCAACTCATATCCAAAACTACTCCATATGTACTATTTCCAACTGCAACCGTTCCGCGAATTTTATTCACATTTCCACGCGGCACGCTCCATTGAGTGTGGGAATTTTATTCGATATTTTATGATGCATTGCAAATGCATGAAATAAACCCACATCTCAACCGACCCAGCACTCGTTGGGACACCAGTAAAAAAAAAATTGCTGCTGTCAAATAAAAAAGCACAAAAGTACCAATCAATGGCTTTTCTGTTCGATTTGTACCCCATTCATGCTCTACACGACATGCATAACTGCGGGATTTATACATATCTTTTTTTTTATTTTAACACTTTGCAGTTCGATTGCAAAAAAATGAACCAGACTGGAATATTAGCAGAACGTTTTATATTTTTCGTCTGCAAACTCATACGTACTTCACGTCCATTGGAACTGGTGTAGTGCTTTCGACACAATTTCGATTTGGTGAACAAGAAAAAAAACAAACGCCCAAATGCTGCTGAGTTGAGGCTGAGTGGAAGGGTTGGGCTTCAGTAAATTATAATTTTTCATCCACCAGCCAGCCGACGTAATTTGAGGTCACTTTGAAGTATTGAGCTGGAAGCTATGAAATATGCACCACACAACAGTCAGTGGCTTGGCTTGGCCCTACACCTAGAGACACAAAAATTGAAATAAATTAAAAAGCGCCAAACAGGCGTAACTGACTTTCTGGTCGAATTTCGTCACCGCAGCAGTTGAGCCTAGAGTTGGTGGTTGAGGATTTTCCTTTGTGGGATGGGTGAAATAAACATGACCAAATGTTTTTCATTTCTGATTCATGGGAGGAGAAATCAGGATAAGTAATTGAATCGTGACTTTTTAATTCGATCATGTGTTGGGCGTTAAATTGTGTTACACATATTATTAAATTCATACTTTTTTTCTCTTCTCTTTGCAGGTAAGACTTACTTTTGGAAACAAATTGAACACAGTGATACAAATCCAGAAAAATATGGTTGGATGATCATCATCAGATGGTGAAAGTTTTATCTTTAAAGCAAGGTATGCCTAAAGACAACATAAGGCAACGAATTGCTTGTAGTGAGATCATTCAGCATTTTATTGTTTTAACAAACTGGTCCTAACGTTCTCATATAAGATGTATGATATATCATTACACAGCCTGATAAAACTAAATTTTTTGCATGTCTCAAGAACCAAATCAAGGTAAAAAGATGTAATATGTCCCTTTAAGGAAAAACTGCTTTATCACAGTAGCAAATGCAGTACTTCTATAGTTTTTTTTTTTCGTGATCAAGGTGTAGTTCATTTAGTTTGTCATGCTCTGCAATAGTAGAAGACGTTTTTTTGGTAAACGATCCAAATCTTGACGTTTCAAAACAACTAGGGCAATATGTCCCTCCCTTAGAAAAAGTCACACAGTATTGTTGAAATATTTCCAGAGAGAATGCCATCACCTGCTGAGCTTAAAAGGGTCCACTAGCAGTCGACTTCCGGTAAATGTTTTTGTAATGAATACAATAGAATCATTCCTTTCTTTTTCTTCATTCAACCTAAAACTTGCTAATCGGATGCAAAATTGTAATCCAAATATCTGATTTTCGGTATTCTTTCGTATGTGTAGTAGGTATGTGATTAATGAATTTTAGTGATTAGACTAAACGAGTCAAAAAGGAATAGAATTTTCATGAGCGATATATTTTGGTCTAAATCTTTTCTTTTCTAAAAGCATAAAAACAACTATTGACAATCGGAAGTGTTTCAAACTTCATCGATAAGTATTATTTCACATAAAAAAAAGAATGTTGTGATAGAGTAAATGAATAAATCACGGTATACAAGCTAATAAACTTGCATTGAAGGACTAAAATTGACAAATTTGGTATATTTCACAGTCATTACCTCAAAAACTTGTGCTATGACATTTTTGAAAACGGCATTGAATTCAAGCTATTCTCACTCATCGTTACAACATGTCCACTTGAAGGCTTCATATAAAAAGGTTTTGGATTATATGCAAGGCTGGTAGCAGTCCGACAGCAAAATAATAGTGAGTGACTAAAATGATTTAAATAGTGACTGAAAAGTGACTTAAAAACTTTGGAATTATTATAAATGGCTATAATAACTCCAAAATTCGTTGGAGATTTTTTTATATATCGTAGATGAAAATAAAACGAATTATTTGAAGCATACTTGAATAAATTTGTGCAATAGTATGGAGAAAAATACCAGACAAATTTCTTAAACAATGGAAAATTTTCAGAAGATTCTGAAGAAATTCCTTTCCTTCCCCATAAAAAAATAACTCCAAAACAATATTGATTTTTGACGAACTCGATGTAAACTGAATTAGTTGAGTATTGCGCACTGCTCAAAGGCATTTTTCATTCATATGCATTCTTTATTTAATAATTTACTGGTTGGACAAACAGTGCTTATTTCTCCTAAAATATTTGAACTCTAACAGGAATACGGATTGATATGAGCACAAACACCAACTTATCCGAAGAAACACCCAGTTTGCAAAGTATTTATTCGGATAGTTTAGCGTATAAACCAGGTTGCTCTGATTGTGACCTGATGTTTGCGTCGTTCATCAAACTTATTGAATGGATAAAACGACGTATGCGTTTGCAGATGACAAAAGTAAGAAATTATTCAGAAAGTCCTCCCTCCTCAACTTTTGAATTTAAATTTTTAGCAAATGGGCAGACTATTCGACCGAAATTGATGAAATATTCAATTGTTACCTCATGTTTTAACCGTTCTTCGAACCTAAATTTGGCTAATTCCTAATTTGCGGCTTACCTTCCGGAGGAGTTATGTTGAGGTTCTTTCAGAAGATAGGTTTATGTTTCCTTACTTATGTCGAAGATTGCTGCAGAAAGTCCACTAGCATTTCATTCACCAGGTCTATCATATATTGGTCCTGGTTTTCGTCAAAATGTTTTCGAATATCTGGCCAGAAATTTAGCCCAAAGTCGTTTCCTAAGCTCTGTCAAACCCTTCTTCAAAAACATTTCCCAAAGATAATTTCACATTTTCCGTCGGACACATTCTTGACATTTTGGTTTCCAAATCACACTGTGTTTGTCTTTAGACTAGCTTACATCTGTTTCTTGCTGTTTGACTTTGAAGAGCTGACCCAGCCTTTAGTTTCTGCATCGTCACATCACGAAAATATTGACTTTAGTGACCATTTTTCCGAAAAAAAAAGTGACTTTTTGCTGCAACTAGTAACGTTTAAGTGACCAGGCCGAAAAAAGTGACCAAGTCACTAAAATATGACTCACTACCAGCAATAATTATATGGGAATATTATAAGTTGAGTTTTTGGAACATTAGCCTAGGGCTATCCCAACATTCCAATCAGTAGGCCGCATCGGGTCCGCGACCTGAGAATCTGAGAACTGTTTCATGTTCGGTTCGTTATGCAACATCTTAATTTCAAATTTTCAAAATTTCTGAAAATTTTGATCGCTCGGGATGGCCGGGAGGAGTTCAGACCGACAATTGGAAGGCTCAGCGCCCACCGGCCGATGAACGGGATCGGCATTTGACTGATTGATTTCACCGCCTCCATGAATATGGCCATTCGTAGCACCTACTTCCAACATAATCTTTCGTGCCGATACACCTGGAGATCACCACAGCAAACAGAATCGCAAATCGACCACGTTTTGATTGATGGACGGCATTTCTCCGACATTATCGACATCAGGACCTATCGTGGCGCTAACATCGACACAGACCACAACCTGGTGATGCTTAAACTGCGTCCAAAACTCTCCGACGTTAACAACCTGCGGTACAGACGCTCGCCTCGGTATGACCTAGAGCAACTGAAGCAGCCGGATGTCACCACAGCATACGCCCAGCATCTCGAACAAACGTTGCCGGAAGTGGATTCGATCGCTGAAACCCCTCTCGAGGACTGCTGGTTTATAATAAAAGCAGTCATCAACGTTACAGGCGAGAACATTGTTGGGTACGTTGAACGGAGTCGACGTAACGATTGGTTCGACGAAGAGTGTAGAATGATTCTGGAGGAGAAGAACGCAGCGCGGGCAGTAATGCTGCGGCAAGGTACTTGACAGAACGTGAAACTTTATAGACAGGAGCGTAAGCATGAGACCCAACCCGGTGCTAGGCAGCCATATTTTCGTGGTCAGCATCAAACTCAAGAGCAACAACGTACATTGGCCTAATCACATTAGGGAATTTTTCCTCCAATACTAAAATGTGTTGCTAGCTAATCACATCTACCCAAATTGACTTGCTGTTCTGCAATCCAATAGTTTGCAACCGTTTGTATGTTCGAATAACTGTTATTTTGCGGGAAAAGAAATTTTTCAGAGAAAAAGATTTCGCTTTCATCGATTGTTATTCCTCAAACGGTTATTTGTTTACAAACATTGAGCTGTCAGTGGGAACCAGAGATGTTTGCTCGTTATTTTTCAATGGGGTTGTATGGGCGGTGTCAGGAGGCTGATGGAACCCGTCCATTCCAGGAGAAAAAGCGCCGCCTGGAGGAGACGGAATGCGAAGGAATGGAGCTGTTACACCGCACCCAAGAAACGCGAAAGTTCTATAAAAAAAACTCAATGCATCTCGCAGAGGCTTCGTGCCGCGAGCCGAAATGTGTAGGGATAAAGATGGGAACATTTTGACGGACGGAAGCGAGGTGATCGAAAGGTGGAAACAGCACTACGACGAACACTTGAATGGCGTTGAGAGCACTGGCACGGAAGCTCAAGGTAGCGGAAGAAATTACTATGTCGGAATGTTGGACAATAGCTACCAACCAGCACCCACTCTTAGGGAAGTTGAGCGTTCAACAGCTCAAGAAAAACAAGGCAGCTGGGAAGGATGGTTTCGGAGCGGAACTCATCAGACACGATTATATTTTCAAAACTTACAAATTTTATTGGTACTTGGAAGTATTGCCAACAACGGATCCATTTTATTGCCAAAATCGGGTGGTGCCAAAAATGAATCTATGACATTTGTTCGAAAGACATATGGTCGAATGACATTTAGTCGAATGACGTTTGGTCGAAAGTACGTTTGCTCGAATGGACATTCCGTCAAATGGACATTTGGTCGAGAAGGCTTAATTGCAACAGAAAGCATATAGTCACATTTGTTTTAACCGACATTTCGTGGAAAGGGCATGTGGTCGGATTTGAATAGTATGAAAACAAAGATTTACGTTTAGCCCGTTTATTGTCGAGAATATATTTTTTTCGCTAATACAAAAGTGATTGAATAACTGAAAAGTATCAGCCATTTTACCGACAATCTATTTACGGTTAGAAACATTGTGTTAGTTAAATTGATGAATACTACTTTCCCAACATATTGATCAACCTCTTGTGTTTTTTACGTTTATGCTACATTTTCATTTTGATTGAAGAATTTTATTACGTTGGATGTCACAATAAACCAATTAACCATAAGTAGAGTTATCGACACTTAAGATTCACTTCGCCATAAAGGTTTTCCTTAAAGCAAATTTTTCCGGTTGTACTAAAGTTTTATTAAAGTATTAAGTCCCATTTTTTATTAAACAACAGTTGATATTTTATATTATTCAACAGAATACGCTATATTACCAGCTTTGCAACACTTAGAAAACAATAATCAATTTTATTAAATGATCTTTCAATAAACCATTTCAAAATAAGCTTTCAACAAAATTTGTATTCAACTTAATTTCATTCAACCAAATCTCATTCGACGAAGGTCATTCGATCAAATGTCCTTTTGACCAAATGTACTTTCAACCAAATGTCATTCGACGAAATGTCCTAAAGCCGCCAAAAATGGAGCATGTCAAAATCGGAGCATGCCAAAAATGGAACCCCACTCTATATTCGAAAATGGAGTATGTACATAAAAAATGGGCCCAGATATGGATCAAATTTACTAGTTTATATTATGTAGATCTAAAATATCCTGAATTCAAATAGGTAACAGAAAAGGCATTAAACCAACAAGTCGTTAGTTTGCTTTTTTTGCATAAATAAACATAAAATGTTAACACAGTTTTAAAACTTCTTATCCCAGTACAAACAAGAACACTTTTTTCTCCAACGAACAGTCACTCTAATGAAACATTGTAACAGAGATTATACTCTCCCAAACCCAGTAACAGTCGGGTCAAACATACCAATTTGGCGGCAAGTTCATCGTAGAGAAACTTTCTTCCTCTTTCTTCGACACTGGTTTCCGTACTCTGAAGTAGGACGACACAAGAAAATCTTCAAAGCTGCTGCCATACTAAAAAGCACTGTCTAGTTTTCAGCGTTACTTTCCGCTGCACTTGTTCCCATCAAAACTTGCGCAGAACTTCAACAAGTTCAACTACGTTTTTAAACATCCTCGCTCCCTGGGGCAAGGTTCAACCATCAAAATGCACTGTGGGCAAAGAGAAGAGAAAAAAATCAAACGAGCGGAAGTCAAAGTTCGCCGTTCCCCTAAATACCATCCAACACTACTGTCGACAAGGACGAGCCAAGGATGCAACAGTTGCGAGAAATTGACTTCTTCTACAAGAATTGCTCCGACTGACTGCGACAGAGAAGGCTATTGTGTACCAACCAAGTGTGCGTCGGCATAAGCATGATCAATACCAATACTTGTACTTGTAGTTCACTTTGAGGGCCCAACGCAAATCGAACAAACTTGCATGGGCACGTGGGAAGATAAGACAAATTATGGGGAACAGCAGGGCTGGTAGCAGGACTATTGTTATGCAAGTGTCTATAAAGTCTGTCTTTGGATTCTTCTGGAATACATTCCAGTGATCCCTTTGGAAATTCTTTTAGAGAGCCCTCCTCCAATTCTCCCAGAAATTTATCTAGAAATTCCTCCAGCTATTTTTCAAAGGTTTGTTAAAACAATATGTTCACAATTTGCTTCAGCAATTTCCACATGGATTACTCCGAAAGTTTTCCCAGAGAATGTCCTAGATTTTTCAGCAGATATTTTTTCACTAATTTTTTCACCGACTCCTCAAGTAAGGAGATCTTTATGAAGTTTTTAGATCTTTAGGCAAGGAAATTCACAACAATTTATTCCAGAGTATCGAAAGAAACCCTTTTACATTTTTTTACAGAAAATCTTCGTTTTTCTGGGGTTTTGCCTTTTTGTTTGTTTTTAGATCATGTTTAATGACTTTTTTCAGGCATGAGATCTCCCAAGTTATTATTTTTAAGTCACTCAGTCATTACCCTCCCTGGGAACAAGAGAAACCACTGTACTTGTAGCTTGTAGGTTATATTTGTTCCATGGTGGCTGGATATTGCGCTACAGCAGCACAGCAATAACTCATTTGCGTAACTTTGATGGCCGAATCCACCGCCGTCGCCAAATACTGCGTGTGCCTTCTCCATCGTCTTTAATGCGAAACCCATGCCAGCTTGGCTTGGCGAACGGTATTTGCAAGTTATAGGGCAAACGCTCCCTTAGGGGAGGTAGCTCCAATAGTGGAGGTAGTGTGTTTTGGCATGTTTCGTACTAATTAATGATTATGTGATATTTTTCTATGATGCACGATGCAAAAATGATATAAGTAGTCGAATAATATTCATGAATTTTGCCCGTAAACCTATTTAAAACAATTATTTTGCTTAATTTTTTTGCTCCTTTGCACCTATAGTGGTGCATCAGTACCCATAGTGGAGGGTCCTATAAGAAATCAATGGATTGCGCCACTAAAGGAACCATTATTAAAATATACCTCCACTAAAGGAACAGTGTTCCTATTATTGGTGCAAGACTTTTCGCAGGGAAATTTCAAATGAATCGTGAGTTTTATACATTTGAGTGATAGAATGATTTGAGATCTATCGAATGATACATTAAACTCATATATTTCATGGTTTTAACACCATGTTTTAGCAGTTTTCCCTTAGGTGCACCACTAATGGTACACTTGCCCTATTAGGCGAAATAGCAACGGCCGCTTCCACGCTATATTTGCCCTGCACGGTATAGATGTGCAGATGTATAGATATTGTTCATTAGGGAGTGCTTCATCATCATCTCGGAAGTCTAGAACCGATTTTAGAACGGAAACAACATCGTTGCATAGTTAATAAGTCGTGAAGCCATGGGCATTGGTAGATAGAATTTTCGATTCAATATTCATTCGAGAAACTTGATGGTCTTTTAACTTGTTGGGAAATAAATTAGATCTACTGTAACATTAATCTTTGTTAGAAATTGTAATAGGTACATGCTGTTAATACGATAAATACATACTAAATACATCTAAACATCTAAACAAAATATTTAGTTTGAAGTTTAGTTACAATTCAAATCATTGAATTGAAACGCTAGTGCAAATTACGGTGAAGGGAAAACGTCTGAAGTGGTCATAAGCACGTATCTTGGGAAGCATAGATTGCATTCCTCATAAAGGAATCTTAGTTAAGTTGATTCTAGAGTTTCAAAAACTGTATGAACATTTTTTTAAGCAGGCTCTAAACTTTCATAAAACAAAATGGGGTGTGTAATCACGAGTGCTGGAAACCCAAAAACTTGATCATTGTATACCCATATTACGGTTCTTTGTTTTGATAAAAACAATCTGCCGTAATCTAGCTAATTAACGAAAGCGTCATTTCAATTTTCGGAATTTTTCGGCATCAAACAAAAACTATTAATTAGTCATGGAATATTATCTTCCAGAATGAGAAGCATTAATTCTTGTAACCTTATGTTATAAAAATCGTACCATTTCATTATTTTTGCAGGTATACAGCAAAATAAGTCGGAATATTTTTCACTCTAGAATCACGAATCAGACTTCAACTGCCCAGCGATCGATTCAAATAAGATCGATATCGCAATCCTTACGCCTGATTTCGAACCATTCAGCGTTGCACGTATCAGCCCAATTTATTTCGTCGGAAAACCATGTATAGCCATTTTCCATTACTGCTCATTACTCTTCACTGAAGCGTACACTTAAATTAGGAAAAGGTTTTCCATCAATTATGTCAGAGACTGGTCAACGTGCAAGCGTGATGGTCCATGAAAAATCTTACTTAAATCTTATCTTAATCCACAACAAGGTTTACATAGAAGGGAGGGGGTTTAAAATAGCCCACATTTGCGTTACAAAAGAGGGGTTTGCAAGTTGTATTTCCAGAATTTATCTAAGACCATTTTGAAGGTAAGCATCTGGTCCGCTGTCAATCAGTTGTATTGAAAATACTTCAGATATTTGCCGACAAGAAGACTTTTCGAGCGGTCTCACTCTGGAATACAGGATGGGCTGCAGTATGTTGTATGCCAAATTCAATGGGGTAGTCTCTATTTATTTGGCGCACTCAACTCTCTCCAAGGGTTTACAGCTGTAGATGAGGTACATAGTTTTTATTTATTTTTTTTCCATTTTTGGGCCAGCGTATTTCCTGGATAGATGTCTCGTTCATGTCGAAATTCTACTTGTCAGGAGTCCAAAACTCGCGAGGTAATAGAAAGTTTTTCAAGTTCCAAGATATTCAGAATTGCTTTATTTGTTGCCGTTTGTCCGTCTTTGACATCACAACCATGAACTTGTTCTAGTTCTGAATAGTTTTAAGATCTTTTGGACATGTTACTTTGGCGAATTTGAATCCGAATGCTCGTTAAATTTAACAACTTTTCGAAAAAACAACATATATTAAAAATTTCAAAAATACCACGATTAAAACTTGACGAATTCCATCCAGAATTAGTCGCAAAAAAATAAAAATAGTGCTCAATAGTTTTCGATTTGGATTAAATTTTGCACATATTGTTGTTATGATACAATAAGTGTTTTCTATAGAAAAATTGATCATTTTGAGTCAAGAATAACTTTTGAAAATGGCCTCTAATTTTTGCATGCAACTTATATGAAAAAAATCTGACTACAAAACTGTTGATTTTAGAGGAAAATGTTCTATGAAGAAGTTTTAGTAAACAGTTTAGACTATAAGAAAAAAAAACTGTAGAAATATTTTTTTAATTTTCGTAAAAAATCGAAAACAAAACTTAAATTTTAGATCACGCTAAAACCCCATTTCTAATATTTTTTTAATTTTCACCATAGAATCTTGATAGTTAACAGATGCTTGGGACAGAATATCATGATGGAGAAATTTTTAATAAAAAGTTTTTCTAAGAACAACTTATGGCTGATTTTCAAAATTATGGTTTATTGTCAACATTGATACGTTCTGATGATACAATTAGAATCTTGAAATTATTCTGAACCATAACGATTAAATATCATATATGGATAATTTCTCTAGAAGTAGCCTCTTTCGAATTTTATCGAGTTTAATGCAAAAAAATATTATTTGGGTATTAAAATAGGCCATTTTCATTAGTTATTCACGATTCTCCATCAAGGAAATGAGTAAGTGGAAAGATATAATGTCTTTACTCTAGAAAACGTATTACTATCAATGGAGAATCGCTAATAACCAATGAAAAGGGTCTATTTTAATATTTCAATTTTTTTATTGCATTAAACGCGATGTAATTTGAAAATGGCTACTTATAGAGAATTTATTCATATAATCATTATGGTTCAGACGATTCTTAACGTATCATCAGAACGTAATTATTTTGACAAAAAAACAAAATTTTGAAAATCGACCAAAGGGTAGAAAAACTTTTTTGTTAACAATTTATTCATCATGAAAACTTTGTCACAAACATCTGTTGACTATTAAGATACTATGGTGAAAATTTTAAAAAAATATTAAAAATGGGGTCTTAGTGTGATTTAAAATTTCAGTTTTATTTTTAAAACTTTTCATGAAGAATTATAAAATATTTTTTCAGCGTATATTTTTTTTATGGTAGGCCAAACGGTTCACTACAATTTCTTCATAGAACATTTTTCTCTGAAATCAACAGCTTCGAAGTTAGAATTTTTCGAATAAGTTGCATGTATAGGCAATTTTCATAAGTTATTCTCGAGTCATAATGATCGATTTTTCTATGGAAACACTTATTGTATCATACCAAAAACATGTGCAAAACTTACTGCAAATCTAAGAAGGTCGAGTTCTGACCGATTTGACATAGAATTTGTCACTTAAAGGTTTATTGCATACATCCATAAAACATTTCTACAAACAATCAACGAATTTAACGAAATGAGCTAATAAATACAACTTGCAGCTCCGAATAGCGCATAATCAGCTAATGCAGCCATAACCAGCTTATGCAGCGCACAGGCGCTCAGTCGGTTAACCCACATTGGCTCCGCCCTCAAGTTAGTCAAACCAATTTATGTTGATGCAACCGTTTGACCAACTGTCAAAGTTCGTTGCAGCAACACTCTATTTATTCGCATGTTTTGAATGCTATCGGCAAATCTAATGGATATATGATCATTATTTTTCCGAATTCTGTGGCTGTGGGGGAATATTTACACGATTCTTAGGCAAGAGAAGGAGCAGAATTTTCAAAATTAAGGTACCGGAACAAATGGAAAAAAATCTAATAATCGCTAAAAGTATTCCGGCAAAACTCTAAAATAATGAGGTGTCTCTGTCGGGGATTATTCTGGACAGACATCGATATAGGAATGGCTATGCGAATTTCTCCAAACATTCTATCCAGAATCTTTAAATAATTCCTTCTTGTTATTCTACTTTGAAGTTTTTCAGGAATCTGTGGGTTATACTAGAGATCCCACAATAAGTTCTTCCTGGGATTCTACCAAAAAAAATTTATTCCTCTGTAAATTTATCCACAGATTCAACCAGGAAAATCGATCAGGAATTAATTCCGGTATTCTTCTAGAGATTCTTTCAAAGATCTTCTACAAATCATTCAGGATTATAACCAATGATTCCTGCAATGATCAATACAAAAATTCTGAAATGATTTCTTAAGTTATTGTTCAGAATTTACTCCAAGGTTGCATCCAAGAATTCCTTCAAAGATTGCTAATTTCTTCAAAGATTTCAAGTAACAAGAATTCCATCACGCATTACCCAGCAATCACATCACGAATTCTTCTTAAAGTTGTCCAGGGATTCCTCAAGATATGAATCACCAGAAATTCCCCCAGGGATTTCACCAGAACTTTTGTCAGGATTCATACCTAAATTCCACCATGAGTTCCATCAAAATTTCTTGAGTCATTCTTTCTATTAATTTTCTACATATTCCTCCGGAGATTTATCCAAAGCTTCCCATTTCTTCAGTGATTACAATGCTTCCTTCAAGAATTCTTCCACTGATTCTTCAACGATCAATCCAAAAAAACCCTCAAGTGATTTCTTCAGTAACTCTCCACGCCTTATTCCTCCTTAAATTCCACCAGGATTCCATTCCTTCAGCGACTCTTTCTAAAAAATTTTCTACAGATTCCTATGGAGATTTATCCAAAAATTTACCAAATTTCAGTGATTCCAATGCTTCCTTCAAGAACTCCACAGAAAATCCTCCAAAGGCTTATTTAAGAATTCATTCAACGAAACTACAGGAATACCTAAAGAGATTGTAACATGATTCTTTTCTTGTGATTCCACCAGGAATTCCTCTAGAAATTCTTAAAAAGACTGCTCAAGAAATCCCTCTCAAGAAATTACGACAGGAATTCCACTAAAAATTCTACCCCGATTCCCTGATATCAAAAAAGAGTGTTTCTTCAAGAGATTTCACTAAAAATGCCTTCAGAAAATCCTTTAGCGATTGAACATTCTTTCAAAAAATGTTTTATGGATTCCACCACAATTTTCTCTAGAAATATCTCCTTAAATTGTTGTTGGATGTTGGTTTATGGACAAAAGGTCAAAAGACAAAACGTCGAAAGGACAAAAGGTCGAAAGACAAAAGGTCGAAAGGACAAAAGGTCGAAAAGTGATTTGCTTGGTGGGAATTTTTTCCTTCTTTGAAAAAAGATTTTCGACCTTTTATCCCTTCTTTTTTGTTCTTCGACCTTTTGTCCTTTCGACCTTTTGTCTTTCGACCTTCTGTCCTTTCGGCCTTTTGTCTTTCGACCTTTTGTCATAGATTCGATTCCGCTTGCAATTTTTGGAGAGGTTTGCCCACGTCATCCTTCGGGATTCTTCTAAGTAATTCTCGAATTAATTTCTTCAGTGTTTCCTTCAAGATCTTTCTTGTATCCTTAAAGGAACGAAAATAAGAATTTATAGTTAAATCCTTCGCGGAGTTCCTTTTCGAAGCTTCCACGGAAATATTGGTGGTTTTCAATGAAAATCTTGTGGACTATTTTTGCAATTTTTGAGAAGCAATTTCTAATAACCCTAAATAAATTCTAAGAAAGGAAAATTCTAGTAAACCATTGAATTATTTTCTGGTAGAATTCTGGCGAAACTCTGGTAAATTTCCTGGTGGGTGAGAAACTTTGATGATATTCTCAATGATAATCTTGGAAGAATTCTTGATGAAAATTGTTAAAAAAACTCCTCTCTCAAAAAATTACTGGAGAAGTTTTTAGAGAAAATCCTGGTCCAGTCTCTAAAGGAACTACTGGAATCTTTATAGGGTATTGTGGTCAAATGCCATAAGTAATTCGTTATGGGAGCCCTTGGAGATCATCTAGGCGGAATCCTTGAAGGATGTTTCCAGAATGTTTTTGAAAAGAACCTCTCGTGGATTATTTGATTTCCCAGTTAAACCACCGGAAAAAATATTGGGTAGGAATTACTGAAGGAATTCTCAGAGGAATTCCTGAAGAAGGTCTTTTTTTTTTAATTCCCAGGAGGAACTCCTGATATAGTCACTGAAGGATATACTGGTTGATTTCCAATTACTGCTGATATCCTGGAAAGACATTACTGGTAAAACGTTGTAGGAATTTCTGCAAAGTCTCAAGAGTCCCTGGAGGTATCTTGCAAAACAAAATCCTCGGAATAATCTGGGGGAAATTCCTTGAGGAATTTTCTGGATTAATTCTTAAGGAATTCTAGATGAATTCCACGAGAAATACTTTGAGAAATTCCGGACGAATCCCGTGCGTTATTCCGGTTTTGAAACCGTTATAATAAATTTCTGGAGGAATTTCTAATAATTCTCAAGAATCCTGGAAAATAAAGTCAACTCTCAATAAATCTATATCAAAGGGACCATCGAATTAAGGGAGGTATTGAGTTACAGAACACAAAACCAGTGCAACTGCAATCCAAGGGACCATCGAGGTAGCTATGAAAACTAACTTTAACTAAGGTTCTCCAATTTGATATCGGAGATACCAAATAACGAGTAGGGAGAGTTGATTGTATTCAGAAATTTCGAGATGAATTCTTGAGGAATTTCGGGAGGCACCCCTTGATTAATCCCGGAAGAAATCTTTTAAGAAATTCTGGGAGGACTCCCTTAAAAAAAACCTAGAATATCTCTTGAAAAATTCCCTAGTGAAACACCTGGAGACATTTCTGATCTGTACGTTTACAAGTTCTGGAGGAATCCGTTATAAATAGCTTGATAGACCCCAGAATATCCCTAGAGCAATTCCTGAAGGAACCTTTAGTATAATTCCTGATAGAATCCCTGGCAGTGCTTCTGATGGATTCCCAGAAGGTGTTCATGATGGAATCCCAGGAGGATTTTATAACGAAACCATGGAAATATTTTAATGGAACCCATTAAGACCTTCTGATGTAATCTCTGAAGAAACTCCTTATGAATTTTATTGAAGAAACTTCTGACGAAATCTCTAGAGAAACTTCTGATGGAATCCTTGGAATATCTTCTGATGAATTAGATAGAGAAAATCTTGATAGAATTCCTGTAGGAATTCCAGGTAGAATCTTGAAAGAAGTCCTAATAGAACCCTGATAAACTCTAGAGGAACTCTTTTTGTAATCCCTAGAAGAACTTCTGATAAAATCTCTGGAGGAACTCTTAATGGAATGTCTGAAGGAGCCCTGGCGGGATCCCTACAGGTACTGCTGATGAAATCCTTGAAGGGATTCTTGATAATATGCCAGGTGGAACTCCTATTTAAATCCCAAGAAGAAATCCTTGAGGAACCCCTGATATAATCTCTAGAGGAATTCCAGGTGAATTCCGAAGGAACTCCTGATGGAATCCCTAGAGAAACTTCTGAAAGAACTCCTATTGGAAAGCTGCTGATGGAATCCCTGAGAGAACTATTGATGTATTTCTAGAAGAACTTCTGATGTTATCCCTGTAGGAATCCTTAATTGAATCCATTAAGAACTCCTAAAGGGATCCCTGAAGGTGCTTCTAATGAAATCCCTAGAATAATTCCTGTTAAAAGATTTGGGGAACTACTGATTGAATCCATACAGTAACTTTTGATTGAATCTCTGGAAAAAATCAGGTGGTACAGTACTGGACAGAATAAAGTACGCATTGGCCGTTTTTCCATACAAAATGATCAAGTTTGGAGTCTTATATCTCGGTTTCTAGTTGTCCGATTGACCTGAAATTTTTACCGCAGCTTGAAAGTAACCTCAAATTTGATAGGCTAGAAATTCATAGTTTTTCATTAACGAACTTTTAAGTTATCGCAAATCTCAAATTTTGATAAAAATGACAAATTTTAAAGTTAAAAATAATTTTTAAATGAAAATATTTAGAGCAATATGTCCTTCTGCAAAATGTACAATTTGATAAGACACACAAGTTTGCAGAACATCATTTTTCGGTTAAACTGATTGTTTTCAAAATATTTTCAAAATTAAATTTTGCAATTTTTTGCAATCTGAGAGATTTTTAATAATTAAAAGATTGTGTTTCAAATGCAGTGATATTTTAATTGAGTAAAATCTATGTTATATCTAGGCTGTGGTGAAAAATTCAGATCAATCGGACCACTAAAAGCTGAGATTCAGATCTCCAAACTTGATCATTTTGATGGAAAAACGGCCAATGCGTACTTTATTCTTCTCAGTACTGTATATTTAAAGGAACTGCTTATGAAATCCCTGAAGGAGCTCCTGATGGAATCCCTTGATGAACTTCTGATGTAATCCGTGAAGAAGTTCCAGGTGGAATCTCTGAAGAAACTTCTAATGTAATCTCTAGAAAAAACTCCTTATTGAATCTCTATATAAACTCCTGTTGATATTTCTAATGAGATTCCTGAAGGAATTCTGATAGAATATCTAAAGGAACTGATAATTAAATCCCTGGAGGAACTCCTGATGGAATCCCTTAATCAACTTCTGATGTCATCCCAAGAAGAACTCCTAATGTAATTCTTAGAAGAACTTCTGATGTAATCACTGAAATTTCTGAAAAGATTCCTGAAGCAATTCATGATGGAATCCCTGAAGGAACTTCTTATGCAATCCCCAAAGGAACTCCTGATGATCTCTTGAGAAATTTAGGTGAAATATCTGAAGGAACTTCCGATGGAATCTCTAGAGGTCTCCTCCTTTCTGTAGAAAATCATGATGAAATCCATGGAGGAATTTAGATAAAAATCTTGATGGCAATCCTGATGGAATCCTTAGAGATATTCTATATGGTATCCCTAGAAGAAATCCTGATGGAATTCCTATAGAAATTCCTGATATAATCTCTGGACGAACTTCTGATAATATTCCTGGAGAATTCCAGGTGGAATCTCTGAAAGAACTCTTGATGGAATCAATGGAGGATTCCTGATAAAATCCCCAGAAAAACTCTGATGGAAGTCCAAAGAGTATTTGTGATGGAATCCTTGGAGGAATTCCTAAAAAATATTCTGGAACCTAAAAGGACCTTAAAGGAACTGGAATCACGGAGGAGCTCCTGATGGAATCCCTAGAGGAACTCTTTATGGAATCCTTAAAGGAATTCCTGATGGAATCCTTGGAGTTACTTCGGATAGAACTGCTAGATTAACTCCTGATTTAATCGCTAGAGGAATTCAAGATAGAATCTATGTAAAATCTTCTGAAGTTATCTCTAGAAGAAGTCCTGATGGAATCTCTATATATTTCTGATAATATTCCTTAAGGAATCCCTGATGGAATCCCTGAAGGAGCTTCTTATGCAATCCCTAAAAGAACTCCTGATGCATTTCCTTGAGGAGCTTCTTATATAATGTCGGATGAATTCCAGGTGGACTCACTGAAGGAACTTCTAATGGAGTTTCTAGAGGAACTCCTGATGGAATCCCCAGAAGAACGAAGCCCTAAAGGTGCTCCTGATAGAAACCCTATAGGAATTCCCAAGATATTCTTGAATGAAACTCATTCAACATCAATGATGGAAATGGAATCATAGGATATTCTTTGCAAAATTCGAGGACATATACTTGAAGGAGTTCAATAATGAAAAAATCAGGAGTAATTCTTATAAAAAAATATTTTTAGGGATTTTTGAGAACATACCTGGAGTACTTCAAGAGGAATCTATTCAGTTATACTGAAATTCCTAGAAATCGAGAGCAATTTGCCTGGATTTCGAGGGGAAGTATTTGAAGAAAATGTAGAAAAATTCCTGAATATTTTGAAGGGGGAATGGTGTAGTTCTACGAAAGTTTAATAGAATATGTATGTATTAGAAAATGCATGTCAGAGCGAGAGAGTCCCACAAAACGACATCAAATGTAAATCTTTGAGGAGGTCGAAGTGGAAAAATGGCTCAATCAGCAACTGAGGTTGGTTTCAACTCATGAGACAATTTCTTTCCGAGTTCAAGAGTTTATTCATTAAGATTCCGAATTGGCGGAGTAGCAGAACTCTTAATTCTAAAATAAGCTTTCTGTTGCAAGGAATCTAAATGTCTCATGCGATGAAACCTGTTCACAGTTTCAAAAAACGACTTTGAACCTAATAAGTAGAAGCAATAATTTGATACGCTAGAGCATGGTCAAAATCAGTATCATTCAACCAGCTTAGTTGCCGAACCTGATTAAGGGGCGCGCTTTTGAGAGTTTAATGGTGACTAACTGTTGTCTGAAAAAGGAATAAATAGCGGTATCTTTTTTAAAAGAGGCTCTACGCAAAATGGTAAAGAATGATATTTGTATAAAAACGACTACTTCATTATTTCTCAATAGTAATGGAGTAGAACGACATGCACTAAACAAAGGACACGGGTATATCACAAAGATCAAACAAAACTGGTCGCAGTGGTTCATTCCGAACAGGAAAAAAAATCTTTTCAAAAAGTACAACACAGGAGGTGATGCAATGTTTATTAATCATGTTTGGAACACTGTTTCGCGGACCGCTCAGAAGCTGATCAGTTGTAGCTTCTTTTCATCTAACTATTCTCGTGTCTCTGCGTCAGGGTAATTCAACTTGGTTATGACAATGATATATGTTTTGATTTCTTCACCTTAAATATAAACTCATGTGTGGTGTCCATCTGGACACTAAATGATACGAATCGCAGAATTGGATTCCAATTGAGCACCAAAACTAGGGCAACAGAGAGAATAACGAAAAAGGACGACGACGCTCACAAAATAATGAATCATTCATCATGACCAGACATTCTGGCTCTATGTCAACCTATAAATGTTTAATCAACTCTGGAAAGTGACCCCCACCCACATATCCGGCCGCGATCAAGCGTGTGGTCGGCGCCAGCCCCCATTGCAATTGGATACAGTTACACGTTTCCATCATTATTCTACATCAATCAATCGCTTGATGCTGCACACTTATTTCAATTCATTTGTTTTCGAAGCGAGCGATACACTGTTCATCACAGCAAAAAAAATATTTGTAATCTTAAGTTATTTCAGCTGCACGCCAGTCTCTGTCGGAAAGATCTACAATTACATCTTTCAGACGCGCGCGCTCGATACCACTCTACCATTTCATCAGGTGAAAGAAGTGTGTTCTTTTTCTACAAGTTGTTTGTTGTTACTCGTCATGGATTTCTAGGTTTTTGCCGTCGTCGATCGAATCGATTACGAGTGAAACATTATTGTTAAATAAAATGTGATCGAACTCATTTACGCCTGATTGTTGATATATAGCCGAAAAGTACGTCGACCGATATTGATAATCAATATTGTGTATTCTTTCACTACTGGACTGCGAAGTGCGGTCTCATAAGTGCGAAAGTGAGAATAAAAGTGCGGGATTGCTTTCAATCCTGTTGGTGTCTTCAGAGCACTTATTCTTTGATTTTACAAAGAATAAGTCCCCCGAAGGTTGGTAAATGGCTGGGCATGGCGTACCATTGGTACCTCGCGTACCTGAAGGAATAAAATAGACCCCTCTGTGCGGTCCTTAGCCTCTTGCCCAGCAACTCCTATCCCTACCTCCTCGCGGTACTGGCCGGGGTACGAGTAACCTTAGGGAAGATCGGTAACCAACCCCCGGTGGGAACTTTGGTCGTATGCTGACAGGGAAGGGGGGTTTGCTTTCTGCAAACCTTTGAGCGTCTGTAATCCATGTTAGGGCGGCTCACAACAGCGTCTGTTCCCCATGTCAGGGGCGGCTGATCATCGTCCGATGCCAGAGAAGGACTCTAAGCTAAACTGCGCACTATGGCCCTCCGAACATTTAGGGGGAATGGTCCTCCGGAAATCTAGGGGGTGGTGTCAGGCCCTGCAAGCCAGCCGTAAAAAAACATCAGCACAGGAACGTCAACGAGAGAATACGGACCGGAACAATCGGCAAAGACCACAGCGACGGAAAAGGACTAGCGATTGGAAACTCGGTACGTGGAACTGCAAATCTCTCAACTTCATCGGAAGCACACGCATACTTCTCGATGTACTGAAGATCCGCGGTTTCGACATCGTAGCGCTGCAGGGAGGTGTGCTGACAGGTTCGATGGTGCGAACGTTTAGAGGTAATCATACCATCTACCAGAGCTGCGGCAACACAACGTGAGCTGGGAACAGCTTTATAGTGATGGGTGATGATGCAGAGCGCGCGTGATCGGGTGGTGGCCGATCAACGATAAGAAGTGCAAGTTGAGGCTCAAAGGCCGGTTCTTCAACTTCAGCATCATAAACGTGCATAGCCCTCACTCCGGAAGCACTGATGATGACAAGGACGCATTTTACGCGCAGCTCGAACGCGAGTACGACCGCTGCCCAAGCCACGACGTTCAATGATCATCATAGGTGATTTGAACGCTCAGGTTGGCCAGGAGGAGGAGTTCAGACCGACGATTGGAAGGTTCAGCGCCCACCGGCTGACGAACGAGAACGGCCTACGACTGATAGATTTTGCCGCCTCCAAGAACATGGCCATTCGCAGCACCTACTTCCAGCACAGCCTCCCGTACCGTAACACCTGGAGATCACCACTGCAGACGGAATCACAAATCGACACGTTTTGATCTATGGACGGCACTTCTCCGATATTACCGACGTCAGAACCTATCGTGGCGCTAACATCGACTCTGATCACTATCTAGTGATGGTGAAACTGCGCCAAAAAACTATCCGTCATCAACAATGTACGGTATCGACGCCCGCCTCGGTATAACTAGCGCGACTGGCCCAACCGAACGTCGCTTGCCGCATACGCGCAGCATCTCGAGTAGCGTTGCCGGAAGAGGGCGAGCTTGACAAGCCCCTTTGAGGACTGCTGGAGCAACATAAAAGCAGCCATCAACAACGCAGCCGAGAGCATCGTCGGGTACGTGGAAAGGAGGACATGTAACGATTGGTTCGACGAAGAGTGCAGGCAGGTTTGTGAGGAGAAGGATGCAGCGCGGGCTGCAATGCTGCAGCAAGGAACGCGACAAAACGTGGAGCATATAAAAGAAAACGGAAGCAGCAAACCCGCCTATTCCGGGACAAAAAGCGCCGCCTGGAAGAGCGGAATGTGAAAGAATGGAACAGCTGCATCGTTCTCAAGAAACGCGAAAGTTCTTACGAGAAGCTCAACGCATCCCAAAAGGCTTCGTGCCGCGAGCCGAAATGTGTAGGATAAGGACGGAAGCATCTTGACGGACGAAACGTGAGGTGATGAAAGGTGGAGCAGCACTACGATGAACACCTGAATGGCACGGAGAACACAGGCGACGAGGGTCACGACAGCGGAGGAAGTGACTATGTCAGCCGGCGATGAAGGAAACCAACCTGCCCCCACATTGAGGGAAGTTAAGGATGCCATCAGCCAGCTCAAGAATAATAAGGCCGCTGGTAAAGAATGGTATTGGAGCTGAAACTCATCAAAATGGGCCCGGAGAGGTTGGCCGCCTGTCTGCACCGGCTGATTGTCAGAATCTGGGAAACCGAACAGCTGCCGGAGGAGTGGAAGCAAGGGGTCATATGCCCCATCTACAAGAAGGGCGACAAACTGGATGTGAAAAACTATCGTGCGATCACTATCCTGAATGCCGCCTACAAAGTGCTATCCCAGATTATCTTTCCGTCGTCTTCACCAATAACAAATGAGTTTGTGGGAAGTTATCAAGCTGTGTTTCATCAACGGCCGCTCGACAACGGACCAAATCTTCACTGTACGGCAAATCCTCCAGAAATGCCGTGAATACCAAGTCCAACGCATCACTTGTTCATCGATTTCAAAGCGGCTTATGATAGCATCGACCGCGAAGAGTATGGAAAATCATGGACGATACAGCTTTCCCGGGAAGCTCACAAGACTAATAAAGCAACGATGGACGGTGTTGCAGAATAGCGTGAAGATTTCGTGCGGCGAAATTCCAGTCGTTTCGAATCCCCGCCGGGACTTCGACAGGGTGATGGCTTTCGTGCCTGCTGTTCAACATCGCGCTAGAAGTGTCATGCGGAGAGCCGGTTTCATACCGAGGTACGATTTCACAGATCCAGCCAATTTGTTTGCTTCGCGGATGATATGGATGTTGTCGGCACAGAACATTTGAACGGTGACAAACCTCTACCACCGCTGAAACGTGAAGCAACAAAAGTCGGCCTGGTGGTGAATGCGCAAAACAAAGTACATGCTGATAGGCGGAACCGAGCGCGACAGAGCCCGCCTGGAGCAGTGTTACGATAGACGGGATACTTTTGAGGTGGTTGATGAGTTCGTCTACCTCGGATCCTTGTAACGCTGATAACAACGTTAGTCGTGAAAATACGGAGACCGCATCATCAGTGGAAGTCGCGCCTACTATGGGCTCCAGAAGAAGCTGCGGTCGAAGAAAAGATTCACCCCCGCACCAAATGTACCTGGTACAAAACGCTATATAAGACCGGTGGTCCTCTATGGACATGAAGCATGGACCATGCTGGAAGAGGACCTGCACGCACTTGGAGTTTCGAACGAAGGGTCTTATAGGGACGATCTTTGGCGGAGTGCAGGAGAACGGTGTGTGGCGGCGGAGAATGAACCACGAGCTCGCGTGTCTCTACGGCGAACCCAGTATCCAGAAGGTTGCGAAAGCCGGAAGGGTGCGCTGGGCAGGCATGTTGGCAAGACTACCGGACAACAATCCTGCAAAGATGGTGTTCGCGTCGAATCCGGTTGGCACAAGAAGGCGAGGGAGCACAGCGAGCGAGGTGGCTTGATCAGGTGCAACAAGATCTGGAGAACGTGGGCCAAAATCGAGGTTGGAGGAACACAGCCTTGCACGAGTAAATTGGCCGTAACATCGTTAACGAGGTTTTATCAATTAATTGATGTAATACCAACTAAATAAAATAAAATAAGTCCCCGAAGACACCTACCCTATTTAATGCAATTGCGCACTTTTATTAGCGTTTCCGCACTTGTAAAAACTTCTGCGATAGTCCAGTGGTGAAAGAAATGCGCAATATAATTATTTTTTAATTTTTTTGCTGTGCTTCGATGATGCTGTCAGTTGGGTGTCACTTCATTGGAGTGCGCATATTTCATGTTCGGACAGACAAAAACACAAATCGAAGGACATGGGAAAAATTATTCTGTCTCTTTGTGCTGCTGGGAGTTAATTGAATGCCTTCACAGTGATAGAAACGGTGGAAAAATTCTCGTTTAGCAACAATCCACCCCCGCCCTTAGACTCACTACTGTTCGTTTCGTTTTCTGACACACCGACAAAACAGATTGAACGAAAAAAAAAAAAATAAAAACAATAATACCTACACGACTGAACGGACAAGAAGCAATCCACAAAATCCAAATGATTGGCGTGAGTGGAACGAGACACGGTGTTCCTTGAATCGGGAAAGGGGCACGGCCCATGAATTGAGTATAGGTTTTCGATTATTTTGGCAGGGAAATAGTAGGTACTTCCATAACGAAAGCTTTCAGCAGCTATTCAATAAATGGATTTCCGGGAAGTGTTAACCTCCATTTTCCTTCGATTTCTTGGCCGTATCACCACCACCAGTACGGTGCGGTGCGGTAACCCACTTGCCCAAACCACTCGCTGCCACCACTGTGGGAGTCCGGTTGGGGATTGACAAGTGGTGCCAGATC
>NW_018736205.1:0-33089 GCF_002204515.2 Aedes aegypti | reverse complement strand
GTGTGAAAAACACTCTGATGGAATTCCTGGTATATATCCCTGAAGGAATTCCATGTTGAATTGCTAGTGGATTTGCTATAAAAATTGAAAAAAAAATGTGGGAAAACGCTAGTGAAATATAAAGAAACAACTCAAGAACGCACCTTCACTGCGACACCATGGTGTCGTTGATGCGTGAATTTAAGTTTATTTTCCCGGTCGGTCCAGGACCTTTTCGTAATGGAAATTTCCTTGACTTCCCTGGGCATAGAGTATCACCGTACCTGCCACACGATATATGAATGCGAAATTGGCAATTTTGGTAAGGAAAGCTCTCAGTTAATAACTGTGGAAGTGCTCATAAGAACACTAAGCTGAGTAGCCGGCTCTGTCCCAGTGGGGACGTTAATGCCAAGAAGAAGAAGAACATCGATGTTCGTGCAACATCCGTTCAGATCAAGATACAGACAGTACGATCAGGTCGTCAATGGATTACCTAATTTGATGTTGCCCACAGTTGATCAGCAGGAGTTTTCTCATTTTTTTTTGTATGAGGAAAGGCATCTAACTTCAAATATCCTGTTGAAGAAAAATTCGATCGAAAAAATATTTGATAATATTTTTATAACATACCAAATTAGGCGCAAATTTATGTTGAAACTAACGGATTTGTAAGTCTGAAACACATTCTTATTTGCCATATGAGTCTGATTCTGCATTTTTCATTACTTTTTAAATATTCACGAACAGCTTCCATCGCTTCCCATATTTTTCTTTCTCAAAGCTTTCGCTTCATCTGCAACATACTGACCAAGAGGTGAATACTTAATACAAAAGCCAATCCCTGCCAGCAGCCCTTTAAGGCGACGAGAGTTTAGCCAGCTTCACATATGGTAGCCCAGAGCTCTTTAAATATTCATCTCGGTTAAAACGAAAACCGTAAATCCTTCCTCCCAGGCTAATATTTGCCGTTCCTTTAAAAAGGGCTTACCACAGTTTTAAGTAAGCTTTTTCTCCAGAAAGCCCTTCTGTTTTATAATCTCCAACGAATTCAGAAAGCATAAACGAATGGTCTTCTTTTGACTTGACGATAACGATGATGCCAATCATTGGGAGAGAGAGTTCATTTTTGGGATCCATCAATTCAAAACGCAACGCATCACCGGCTCGGAGACTGACTTCAGCACAATAACAATAAATAATGCATAGCGGATTCTTCATTTTATTACCTCGTTTATTTTCCGACATTCGTGTCTGTGCTGATGGAGCGCACTTTTTCATCCACAAAAAATATTCATGCGATTTTTTTTTTCTCGTTTTTCTACCGCATCGCATCCCATTCGATATGAACGTGGAAAACTACCGCACCAACCAACTGAAGGGATATCAAACCGGACAACATTCTGCTGGATGAGGAAGGTAAGTTGGTTTCGCTTTTTTTGTTCTACAGAACTGGACAGAATTAAGTTCGCATTTGACTTTTTTTTATACAAAATGGTCAAGTTTGGAGGCAAAAGTGTCGGGCCAATGTACCTGAAATTCCAACCTCTGTTCAGAAATATCATTAATTTCACTCAGCAAAAAAAAAAAAACACCATATTTCGTGTACCGTAAAACGGTATTTTTTTAAGGAAATCTTATTATATCTGCATTCAGTCTTAATTATTTTTATTTCGTATTTTTAACAAGTACTGGTGTCTTTGAATCCATTGCGGATTTTTAAAATATCGTAACACGTCTGGATTTTGGTGATAATGATTGTCAAAATACGCATTTTTTATGAGGCCTTCCGCCGAGTGGTTAGAGTCGCGGCTATCTTTTTCGTAAAGGAAAATTTTGTGGAAAACTTTTTCCAGTTAACATTTTTTTATTTCTTAGAAAATTTGCTTTCATTTTCATAAATAAAAACTTGTTTCTACGATGCTTTCGTTCTTGAGTTATGATTTTTCAAAGTAAGTAGTGTCAGGGGGCGACCCTGAATTTTTCTCAATTTTTTTTTTATTCATATATTGATGCAGGGCTCATCAAAAAAAAAAAAGTGTGGAAAAAGTTTCATGAAAATCTGAGACCTTTACGGAAATAAAAAAAAAATCCCCTCCTTTTTTTCCTACCATGTAAAAAAATGCACCCCTGTCATTCATAAATTGTGACAATTTTCTCACCACTTCTTCATTTTTTGAAGTTTCCCCTTTTTATATTTATTTTATTTAACGGTTGTAGGACATTTCCCAGAAAGCCCAAACCCCAGAAACCCATTCCCCAGAATGGGACATTCCCCAGAAAACCATTCCCCAGAATAGGACATTTCCCAGAATGGGTTTTATACGTTTGTAAAGAGTGGAAAAAAAAATGGTAGTTTAGTTTTTTGTCGTTAAGAAATGTACCTACTGAATTGATTCGAATTCCCAGAAGCTTCGAATTCCGGACACAGACGTCAACTCCCCTCAAAATATTATTTTGTCAAATTCATTATTATGGATCTCAAGCGAATAAAATCGAAATTGACGTTAAAAATCTTTTGAACGGCGAGTGTTTGCTTCCTTTTTCTCAGGCAAACCATCTCAGCTGCCGTCCATAAATCACTTGGTCTTCTATGAAAGGGGGTGGCATACAAATTTCAAATTTCAAAAAGTTTGTACTATCAAAAAATCACGAAGGGGGAAAGAGGGTGGTTTTGTGGCTAAGTGGTTCATCGGCAGACCCAACCATAATCTTAGGAGGAAAAAGCTGTTTAAAAATTTTCTTAATTGTGTCTTAATTAATTTCATAATTGTGCTACTGTCGTTTCCCTGAATATCATTTCCCTGAATGCCACCTCTCCGAATGACCCGTTTCTCGAATAGTGATGCAGTTCAAACAGGTGCAAGAATATTAAGGACTGGTGCTGAATGGGGAATGATTAGCAATTAAAAGAAGAAAATAATATAGATTTTAACGTCATCCTCGACTAAATTATCTTGCCAAAAAATGCAATGATGGTGAAACTCGAAAGAACCGCCAATCAAGTGAAGAGGGTGCATATTAGATGACCGGT
This sequence comes from Aedes aegypti, assembly GCF_002204515.2. Taxonomy (NCBI): domain Eukaryota; kingdom Metazoa; phylum Arthropoda; class Insecta; order Diptera; family Culicidae; genus Aedes; species Aedes aegypti. The sequence continues at coordinate 30,076 of NW_018736205.1, read as the reverse complement.
TCGTTACCACTTCAAAACACAAAAGTTATGATAATTATAAGAGCTAAAAACTTGATAATTATAAGAGCAGAAACTAGGCTATTCGGGGGAAACGGATTGTTCGGGCACTGGGCATTCTGGGAACTGGCGTTCGGGGGAAACGACATTTGGGAAACCGACATTCGAAAGAAAAGTAGCTCAACCGTTTAACATAAGCTGCTCCTACATATGCCATACTGTGTTTATGATCAAAACTTGATCCAAGCTATTGTTTTTTGTTTTCAATAGTTATTCTTCCTTCTTTAATATTGGCTGTTCTTTTCTAATTGTACTTCCAAAGGGAGATTGGTGTAGTGCAATATGTCATAAAGTAAATTAATAGGAATTTGTTTTTTCAGCTTCATGGCATTATTCTCCCTTCTTTTGAACATATGCTGTTCTTCCTAGGTATATTGTCTAAATAATTAGGTATGGTACACAAATATTATGTCACGCTAAATTTTAACTTTTTCGACGAAAAAATCGTCAAAAATATAAAAATGGTTCGAATTACATTTCCGACCATAGCTGGTTAATTTGAAAAAATTTTTGATTTAAAGATTCTCCATTCAAATGAATGAAAGGACTGCAACAAACCGAAAGTCCTACCGTTAAAAATAAAAAAAAAAGAACAATACGAAAATGTTTTACCTATGAAAATTATGGTTTTCCTCGAATTTTCCAGTTAGATGCATTCACTATTTACTATTTACCATTTTCCTGGATTTGAACACCTCAAAGATCTCTTGTTATTTTTTTTTTTCTGGGGAATGTCCCATTCTGGGGAATGGTTTTCTGGGGAATGTCCCATTCTGGGGAATGGATTTCTGGGGGAATGTCCAATTCTGGGGAATGGCGTTCTGGGGAATGTCGTTCTGGGGAACGTCATTCTGGGAAATGTCGTACAATCTATTTAACCCGTAAAGTGGCAGGACGGACCTTAGTGCACAAAAATGCTTCAATCTCAGTCAATAGTCATCCGATCGAGTTCTTCAAAAAAGTTATGGAAAGGGGATTAGTGTACCTACATTTTGGGGGTGACCCATCCCTCCATAACCCCTCCCCCGCTTTTTGTTTGGACTCGAAAAACCTTGGCTCTTTAGTGTTTTCTTATAGCAATTTTACTAAGCATCATGATAACAAAAATGCCATGCAGATTTTCGTTTCTCAAAACTGATAAAAATGATGAATTCAGACCAACGTAGGCATTTTGGACCATTATGGTCCTCTCGGAAGAGGACACCGGTGAATCCGGATTTATATAGGAATGTTCATGTGAAAATGGCTGTATCTCAGTCATATACGAATGAAATCGCATCAAATCGCGATTCAATAGGAAGTATCACATTCCGTTGACGAATCTATGATTTCAAATTAGTTGAGTCCTGATATGTTGAAGAGATTACCAAGATCCGGTAGAAGCTTTTAGAGTTACTATACAAATTTCTGGAAATTCTTGGAATACGAAATCCTGGGATTTCAGTAGGAATACTTCTTGCATGCATGTAGGTATTCCAGGGTATTCTTCGATTCTGGTAAGAAATATTACAATGAAAAGGAATTTTGGACTTTCGATAGGAGTTAGTTTTAGTGGAGTTAGGGATCTAGTGGTTTATGGTGCATGTTCTATATTTTTGAATTTTGACACCGGTATGAATTTTGAGATTGCAATGGAAGTTCTAAGTTATCAAAATTTCTTTGTTCTGAGATTTCAGTTGAAATTGTTGGTATTCTAAGATTTAAGGCTAGGATTCCAGTGAGAGTTCTAAAATACCTATAGGAACTCTGATATTCCAATGAACCCTAAGATATATTGAAGATAATCTACGATTCCGGAAGAAATTATGAGGGGCAGTGTTGAGTTCCGGATGAAATCCATGATTTCAATGACAATTCCCCTAGATTTCATGTAAGGTATGCTGGGACTCCAATTGGAAGTTGTGCTTCTGGTTGAGTTCTTAGGCCCTGAAAGCAATTCTAAATTCTATGGGTGGAAATTTTTTAAATTTTGCAAGGATTTCTGCAAATCGTGTAGGAACTCTCAGGATTCTTATATGAAATCTGGGTTTTCGATGAAAGTTATGGGGTTTTTAGTAACAAATCCGGGATTTATAGGAACCTACAGAAACCGTGCAGGTTTTATGGGAGGTTTTACAAATTTTTGGTGCGAATGCTGGATTTCAATGGGCGATCAGAAATTTCGGCGCGAGTTCTGGGCATCTAGTTGAAATCTTTGGATTCCTGTAAGAATTCTGCGATTTTGATGGAGTTCTGGGATTTCAGTAGAAATTGAGAGTTCTGATGTATTAGGATTTAGGAGGTTACTAGAGTTTTAGAAAATCGTAGATTTCGGTAAGAATTCGGGTGTTTTTGTGATAATTCTAGAATTCTGAAGATCATCCTGGAACATTGGAGAGAATCTTGTGATTCCGGAGAGAATCCTGTCTGGAAATTTTGGAAGGAATGATGGAATTTGAAAACACATCTTTTGATTTCTGATGTATTGGTATTTCGATAGAAATTTTTGGATTTCGGTAGGAAATTCCACGATTTCAGTATCATTTCTTACATTTCGGTATAATTTCTTGCAATTTATGGGGGAACTTTTGGAAGTCTTTATTCACTACCAATGAAAGCTCTTGGAATCTGAAAGAAATTTTGAGATGTCAATAGATTCTGGGATTCCCGTATGACGTCAAGGGATTCAGTTGAACTACACTGAAATTTAGAGTTTTAGTGTGGGTTTTCAAGAATTTCGGTGAGAATACTAATAATGTCTATAGAATGTTTAAGAATTTGAGAAGAATCCTAAGTTTTCAATACGAATTCTCAGATTCCGAAAGCGAAAATGTTAGTTAGGATGGTTCTGCAAAAAGGCAATCTGGATTTTTTTAGGGTATTTTATTATCCTGATCAGCATCTAGGGATTATGGGGGAATTACTAACATTACAAGGAGAATTCAGCCATTTCAATAGGAATCCTGGTATTATGGGAGAAACCCTGGGTTTTCAATGTGTGATTTCAATCTCAATTTGTTATATGATGGAATTCAGATAAATAGTGAATATAATATAATATCAGGTGTTGTGGTAGGAATCCTAGGATTTTGATAGTGATAGATAGGGAGAACTATAGTTGTGAGATTTCGATGAGAAGGCGATTGAAACTGCATTGGAAATTGAAAAATTGAAAGTGAAGGTGAGCTCGACTCAAACACACAAAATAAATAATATCAGTAATAAATACACATGTATAAATATTTTGCAGGACCGATCAATGAAGCAAACTATTACAAAGCCCAAAGGTAATTCTTCTGTACAATCGTTATAAAGGAGGAGTGGACCTAATGGATAAATGTACGAAAATATATTCATGTCAGCGTAAAACTCGTCGATGGCCCTTGGCCGTATTCCTCAATATGGTTGATCTTTGCGTGCACAATTCTTTTCTAATGTTCACGGCAGCCAACCCAGATTGACAAGCTAACAGTAATAGAAAAAAAAAGCTTTTTTCTAAAGTAGCTAGCTAAGGAATTAACAATTGAATATGTCCGACAGAGACAAAGCGTGACAAAGTTGCATAAAAAAGAAAAGGAAGCACTTCAAGTTTTTATAGCTGATTTTGAGCAGCAATACGGCGTTCACAGCTACCCAGTTGGCATCTGTTACAATTGCCCACGAAAGAGAAAATTGGTTCAATGTGAGAAATGCTCCACGCTTTGCTGTGACCACCATAATAAGCAAAATAAAATGTACATCTGTTCCCCATGTAGTTTGTTGCCAAAAGTCAGGATAGAGCATGCTATAAAACGAGGAAATGTTAGACTTGCTGTGAGGGAGGCGCACGCATCAAAGATAAAAAACATTAACGTGTTGTCATAACTGTAACAATGTTGTATGTAAGCAGCATCGCACAGAAAATTACGCGTAAACTATGTGCAACTTGTTATGTCAGTTTTAAGTTGAACCGTTAAAAACTGATTGAATTTCTGCCACTTGTTATAAATAAATGGAAGATCAAACCAACTTTGTGCTTTTATTTGCTTTGAAGCATATTTGTTAAACACTCATGGCATCTAGTTCGTCCACAAAAAATGCACATAATCTGAATCAAGATTATCCCTATCAGGTCTTGAGTGTTTGAACACCAACATTCCGAAAACACCAACATTCTAGCTCATCAAGATCTTGAGTTATAGAAACTTAAAGATAAAATGTTACTAGCGCCACTTAGCGGACGAATTCCCAAATAGATTTTTCACTACCAGGTAGCCCAAATTCTACTGAACAACTTTGCCGAAAACATCAACCGTCTAGCTCAGCAGGATCCTGAGATATCCGTTGAAGGGATAATGTGGCCAATTTTGGTACCCCAAGACAATCCGGTATAACTCCGGAACTACCTGGACCATATTTTCGAAACTTTCAGATTTTAAACTAGAAGAGTTTTTCGAGAACTTCTGAAAATGTCAGTAAAATCCATCAAGAAACAAAAAAGTTATGCAGGTTTTAGTGTGTTTTTCAGCATGCAAAAGTATGTTGGCTGGATGAAGGTTAACACCTCTTTTCAGCAACGGTAAACGCAGCTTCAAGCTGAAATTTATTTTGATTTTAATAATTTTTGTTTCATTTGTTAGATTATTAATAATGAGTCTTACATTTGGTGTACCTCGTTAGCTAACTCCATCCAACTAGAATTCTCAAATTCTCCCAGCAACCTAATTCCTGTTAGACCAGATAATTATAAGTATTATTCACTTTTTATTATTTCACTTCTTTACCTTCCGTTACGCTATTTAAATCAAATAATTCACAGTTTATTTTAGTTTTCCGCTACTTTCTGAACACCTGGCTTTTAAATTTCTTTTCTCGTTTTACTTCTACCTTTTAGTTTCTTGGTTTCCGTTGCCAATGTACGCCCTGTCAACGAGAGTTTCGTACATTGCGAAAGGGCGAAACCGGGACTCACCTAGTATGCGCAGTTTTCCCAGTTGGTTCGCGAACATCCCCCCTCCCGTGTAGTTCCGGTTCGCTTGAATTTTCATTTTCTGGAGCCCCTGTAGTACCTCGAACATCTAGGATTGCTAGCTTGGTCGCTGGCCTGCTGAGTATTCCCCTCGACGTCTTCACTACAGCTCTGCGGACTTGACCGTCCTTACCTTTCACAACTTCCACGACTCGTCCCCGCAACCAACCATTGCGAGTCCCTTCCTCAACTACCACCACCAAATCACCCGGCATCATTGGTTTTACCGGTTGAAACCACTTTTTGCGTCTTGTCAGGGTGGGCAAATATTCATTTACCCAGCGTCGCCAAAATGTATCTACCAGATACTGGGCCAATTTCCAGCTATCCCTTAATGTGCTGTGATCTACGGTCAACTCTTGACTAGGTTGGTTGATTCCCTGGGAACCATAAAGTAGGAAATGGTTCGGCAAAAGTGCTTCCTGGTTCACACTATCCAGGGGAATGTACGTTAGCGGTCTTGAGTGACTATTGATTCGGCCTCAACAATTATGGTTTCGAGAACCTCGTCACTTGGATGTCTTGGATGATGTGCGATTGCTGCCATCGCAACCTTCACCGAACGGACCATGCGCTCCCATGAACCTCCCATGTGGGGCGCCAAGGGTGGGTTAAACAGCCGTTTCGTTTGGGAATTCGTGAAGCTCTGAGCGCAGTACTTGGAGATCTTCTGGAGCTACTCTTTCAACAGATTGTTAGCTCCGACAAAATTGGTTCCATTGTCAGAGCAAAACGTTATTGGTGAACCTCTTCGAGCCACGAAGCGCCGTATGGCCATGACACATGATTGTGTTGACAAACAATGTACAACTTCTAGATGTACTGCCCTTACTGACAGACACGTGAACAGTGCCATCCAGCGTTTGACTTGACTGCGTCCCTGTTTCACGTACACTGGACCAAAATAGTCTATCCCAGTGTGCGTAAACGGTCGTACAAATCCGGTTAGACGAAATTGAGGAAGTGCTGCCATGATGGGGACTTGTGGTGTTGCCTTTCCTATTCGACAGTGTTGACACTGCCTGGCTATTTTCGAGATTACTGTGCGAAGCGAAGGAATTCGAAAACGTTGCCGAAGCTTCATTATTCTGATGCAAAAAACGTTCATGGTAGCTCTCCACCAGTAATTTCGTGACCTGATTGTTTCTTGGCAGTAAGATAGGATATTTCATGTCCATCCTTATTACTCCATCTTCATCAATTTTCGGTGACAGTTTGTATAAAGGGCTTGATTTAACAATCAGTTTCTGTTCCCTGTCCGGATGCATCTGCACTTGACACCAGATCAGAGATTCTGCCTTCTGCAATTCTTCCTGCGTTAATGAACCTTCTGCTTTCCAACCGAGGAATAGCTTTACTGCCCGCACAACGTATCCCGCGGCCCTGTTGAGCCTCGACCATTTGGAGAAACGGCTGAAGTCAATCAATGGTGCTGGTAAAGTCCGATGGTGTAGGAAGACGTTTCGCAAATCTTCCGACGTCTCAAACATATGATCGGTTTGCTTCAGCCAACTGGTATCCGGATCCCTTAGAAACGTCGGTCCTGCGTACCACCAGTCTTCGGGGTCGAAACTGGGTCCATCTCTCCGATCAGGCTCGGCGACATTTATCTTGGAAGGGACTTTGCGCCATTCGTTGATAGTAGTTGTGCTCAAAATTTCTCCCGACAAATTGGTGGTATCGTCGAGTTTCGGATCTGAGCCAAGCAAGTACGGTCGTCGAGTGCGACCAAAGGTATCGAGCGACAACAGAGTTTGACGAAAAGTTGCGGATTTCCATTCCAGCCAAAGCATGAACATGCTTCACATCCTGTATTAGTTGAACTGCTTCCTCTACCGTGTCTACGCTGTCGAGGTAGTCGTCTACATAATGGTTCTCGATGATTGCCTTCGCCGCTTTGGGGAACTGTTCTGCGTGCTCCTCCGCATTCCGGTTTTTTAGATACTGTGCGATACATGGAGAGCAGGCAGCGCCGAATGTAGCGACATCCATCACAAAAATTTGCGGCGCTTGTCCTGGGCGTTCTCGAAACACGAACCTCTGCGCTTGTTGATCTCTCTGACGAATAAGGAATTGGTGGAACATTTCTCTAATATCTCCACTGAAGGCAATTGATTTTTGACGGAAGCGTAGCAGCACGGTTGGTAGTGCTGTTAGAAGGTCCGGTTCCTTCAGCATCCTATCATTGAACGACACACCCTTTACTCGTGCTGCAGCGTCCCAAATCAATCGGACTTTTTCCGGCTTCCGCGGGTTGCGTACTACTCCTAGGGGTAGATACCATACGCGCCCTGACTCCGTGGACTCTAATTCCGCTGCAGTGATTCGATGCGCATATCCTTTTTCGACGTACTCTGATATTTGTTCTCTCACCTTTCCGTCCAGATAAGGATCTTTCTCCAATTTTTTCTCTAATGCTTAGATCAATGTTCAACGTTATGCATTAGCATGAACAAAAGTTGAATCGCCACTTATTAAACGTTTCCAAAGATTCTCATTCGACTAGTCAAGATTGTTCTACAAATGAGCTGAACAAGACATGTTTCCCCCAATTAAAAAGCCAATATTCCACTAAACAAATGTATATGTATAAAAGGATATTCAGAAGACGAACTAACGTTTTACTTGCGTCGCACTTCAGCTATTCCCACATGTTTAACATAAGCATGAATAAGAGCTGAATAAGTATCTTATAAAATCCTAATTCAGCTTCAGTATATTATAAGAACAGTTGATCCAATAGAGGCCAAAATGACGATTAACAAACACATTGTTCAGCAATAAATAAGCGTTGTAAAAGCGATCACACTATAGCTAAATTTCATAAAATGGACAAAATATCCGAAATTCGTGTTGAGTTCCGAATGAATTTCAAAGCTCATAAATTATACTTTCTTAAAACTTTTGAAATAGCTGTTCAGAAAATAAACATGGTCAGTCTCCAGAAATGCAGAATTATTGTGACAAACAAAAATAAACATTTAAGCTAAGTATTTCGAGTAGGAGCAATTTACTGACAAACAAAGCGTGATATTGACTTGATTGACATAAGGGGCGGTCCATTAATTATGTAATGGTTTATGGGGGGAGGGGGGTTTGAAATTTCTTACACGTCATACAATTTATTTTTAATTTTCATACAAAAAATCTTACAATGGGGGGAGAGGGGGTTGAAAAACCCCGAAAATTGTCTTACGTAATTAATGGATCGCCCCTAAGAGATAAAATATCTGAAGACAATATCAAAATTTATTTCCTGGAACTTCTAAACCTATGAAAAATTGGATGTACGCAGATCTAATGAATAGCTCGCAGCTATTGGTAAAATCTTGCAGAATCTAAATATGACATGCCAATTTTGTTCTAGTAGTTTATTTTAGATATCATTTCCAGATATTTTATATCATATATCTATCAAGTTAATATCACTTTAAGCTATCCATATTATATTTTCTATTGCTAAGCTTTTTTCGCCTGCTCGGGATGTTTTTCCGTACAAGAAAAATGGAAATTTCTTTGACAGAATTGATTAAATAAATTTCTATAGCCAGCTACATTTGAACTGACATTTCTTCACAACTGAATAAATACTGCGCTCTAAGAAAAATGATTTACTTGGCCATTTCCGAAAATAAAAATCGCATCAAGATATTCGAATATTTTTCTATTCAGGTAAGTTCTGAGGACTAACCCTTCAAATGATTCAAATATATTCATACAGAGAACTTTTACTTCAATGCATATGTAATAGGTTTATGAAAAATACAAATAAAAAAAATAATCAAACTTTAATTTATAAAATTATTTAAGTTAATTAATCATTTTTGAACAAACTAAAACTTATTATGAAATTAGATTAATCTTTTCAGACTGTTTTTACTGTGTGTAAATAAACATTATTTTGACCAACATCGACATAAATTTTCTCACTGTGCGCTAAAAATAGCCGACTGAACTCAGCTTGGATCAGCACTAAACAGCAGCTGAATAATATGCTTGTTCAGTTGTAGATTAGCGTACCATGTGTAGCTGAACTAAATGCTTGTAAAACGTTTTTATAGCTGGAAAATAAAGTTGGTATTCAACGACCTGCTTTAAAGTTTCTCCGAATTTGTGTGAACAATGCTTTAACAAAGGTTGGCCATGGAAATTATTAAAATGTTATAAAACATGATGCTGGATAAAACTGCCATAATGGTGTTTGTTAAATGATGTTAGTTGGGTTGTCTTCCTCCGATTGTGGATTCTGCTTTATTGTAGCCTCTTCTACCGCCAAAAACTGTCTGAACAGATCGATGAAATCTGTGTCTTCTTGGCTTAGCTTCACGTGTGTGTTCACGTATCCGACAGATGTCTTATTTACCAGATGAGCGCCATAAACACTCCATCCCAGCCGGGTTTTTGTTGCGATGAGATCTCCTGCAGCACTTTCACGATTTTTAAGCGAGCTTATAAGTCGAGCGTTGTCTACGCCAATTATGAGCCGAGGAGAGACGCTGGTATAACTCTTCAGGGGGAGATGCCTTAGTTGCGGATGTGTTTCACACAGCTCTTCGTAGTCCACTGTCTGAGATGGAAGTTCGAGGGGGCCTACTGTTTTGGCTTTTAATAGGAAACATTTCCCATTATTTCCCCCGGCTATAGTGACTTCAATGCGTTGCGATTCCTTTTCGATCCTTGTGACATCTCCTGTCCATCCTAAGGCCAGAGGTTCATTAGGTCCTTCAATTCCAAGAAGATTTGCCACTTCCGCCTCCAGCATAGTCGACGACGAGCCGTCGTCTAGAAAGGCAAACAATTCAATGCTTTTGCCATTTCCATATAGCGTCACGGGAAGGTAGCGAAGTAAGGCATACGATGTAGTGGCGTGATGATGCTGGTAGGTCACATTTCTGACGGCCGAAGAAGGCGACTGAGACGCGCTGAGCTCAGCCTTTCTAGAGTGCATGATGCATTCGACAATCTCCGACTCCACATTCCTGTTTCGAGCGACACGGCCACGTACGGTAAGGGATCAAACAGATTCGGCAAAGTCCTTTTCGCCTCATAACTTTCCAGCGTCCATCGAGATCTAGCTGTTTGAACTCTTGACATTCTGCAATGCGATGAACGGTTTTGTTGCAGTATGTACAAGGCTTGAGAACTACTTCAGCTGGTTCCTTTTGGTGTGTAGAGCTGATGTGTTTTGATCCAGATGTCGATGGAGTTTGTTGATGCACGAACAGCTTCTCTCTTGATATTTTGTCCTTTTTCGGCTTCTCCAATCTGCTGGAACTCGACTGCGCTGGATGCATGTGTAAGGTAACGTCACTTGTCATCGTCACCAGGTCCGTCATGAAATCATTAAATGCTCCCAAATCAACAGTCTGATACATCCTTTTGTGGGATGCCCACTGTAGTTTCAAGTTAGGTGGTAGTCTGTCCACCATCTCCTGCAACAGCATAGGGTTACTGCTTTGCTGCCGTTGATCGGCTAGAATCATGTGTTCAACCAGGTTCCCTACTCCCATCCCAAATTTGATCAAGGTTTGGAGATCATCACCTTTAGGGGAGGGAATTTCACGCATTCGCTTTAACAGTGAATGAATTATAACTTCGGGCCTGCCATAGAGCCGGGCTAGTGTATTCATCACGTGGGGAACAGACTCAGGAATCAGCAAACGACTGCGAACACTTTCTAGTGCATGGCCACGGAGACATCTCTGGAGTCTTGCGAGATTCTCAGAATCATTATACCCACACGCTTCGGTCGAATTATTAAACGAGCTGAAGAATAGTGGCCAATCCTGTGGATCACCTGAAAACGTAGGCAACTCCCTCGGAATGACTTGACACGCAGCTAATTGTTCAGCAGTTGGTGCAGTTCGTCTGTTTGACGAAGGAGAAATTTGAACTGGTACTACCTCCGTTAAACTCGAAGATGGGATCGGATGCTGCCCTAGTGGTTGTAACGGCGCTGACGAAATTGGGACTTGATTCTGGTGAAATTCGGTACTGCTCAAAGGGTGCGGCTGCCGGGGATTTTTTTTATTACCGTACGGGTTTGGGCCGAAGGGTCTCAGATTTTCATGAAATTTTTTCCACAGGCAGGGCTCATGGATATATGAATAAAAAAATATTGAGAAAAAATCAGGGTCGCCTATTTTTCCGGAAAACTCAGGTGGAATTTTTTTGTTTTCCCTTGACACTACTTACTTTGAAAAATCATAATTCAAGAACGAAGCATCGTAGAAACAAAGTTTTTATATGAAAATTTAAGCAAATTTTCTAAGAAATAAAAAAAAATATGAACTGAAAAAAGCTAACCACAAAATTTTCCACCGTTGGGAAAATTCGTAAAGAAAAGCCGGAAAAAACTATGCCCGAACTCGTGGAAAATTTTCAAAAAAATATTTTCGAGAAGGTAATTTTAAAAGCTTTAATCACTGAAATTTTTGGAATGCATTTTTTTTCGTTTTTGAGTTATGGCCAATTTTGTGAAAAATGTCCAGATGTGCCATATAAGACTTGAAAAATCTTTGAAAAATCATAACTCAAGAACAAAACATTATATAAACAAAGTTTTTATATGAAAATTTAAGCAAATTTTCTCAAAAATCCAAAAAAAATATGAACTGGGAAAAGTTTTCCACAATATTTTCCACCGTTGGGGAAATTCATAAAGAATAGCTGAAAACTTTATGCCCGAACTCGTGGAAATTTTTTAATAAAATATTTTTAAGAAAGAAACTTTATAAACTTCAATTCTGGTAACTTTTAGGATGTACTATTCTTAGTTCCTGATCTATGGTCAATTTTGTTAAAAATGCAAAGATTTGCCACACATGCCTTTTCGTTTAAAAATCATGACTCAAGACTCATCATGACTTGTTGAACCGGATTCAAATTATCTCAAATATATGACATTTTTGAAATGGAATCAGTTTCCCAGGACATTTTTCACTGTTTATGAAAACAAATAATGAAAACCCGATTAGCTATTCCAGCTTTCAAACAAAGTATATTTGAAAAGAGCGATCAATAAGATCCAATTGTAACGGGACTAGGGGCGGCAAAACCTCGGATGTAATACTACCTCCGCTTAAGCGCCAGGCAAGTTTTATCTTGCCGCGAAGGAGCGAGTTGTCTCAAACAAAGAATCCCGACCCGGCTGCGAGACCTCAGGGCGAGTCCTTAATCGCGACCGTTGACCCACGACCGAAACATCAATACACGACCTCCAACGAATAAAAGCAAACTATCAAACAAATGATTTCAACACTTCAGGGTGGATAGGTTTCCTTTGTAGGTTTTCCTACCCAGAGCCTATTCTACTCGTCCCGAAAACCGAAATCTGAAAATACCAGCTCTCTTTCTCTAAAGGTACGAAATCTAAAATCTTGCCAAGATTGGAAAATGCATTAGGTACCTATTTATTCTATTTAAGATTTGCTCATGGCTTTATAATAATCATCTTAAAATGTAGGGGGTTAGTATTTACAATTTTGGGTAGCGCTTACTTGATATTTTTCCCATTGTCCTTAATCCTTCTTCTTCCTTTCTTGATCCAACGAATCCTTTTCCTTCACACTCCGAATCCTTTCTCCGTTCCAATCTCCTCTATTCGAATTCCTTTTTGGTCGGGTAGCGCACACGTGCCGTCGTTTCAACTTCTCACGGCCCTCTAGCGGCCGCTAGCGAAGACAGGGCGTTACGTTTTGAGCGTCACAATGATGCTCGCTCTGTGACGTTCTCGGAGGCGTGGTGAATTTGAGGTTGTTGTTGTTGGCCGAACTAATTATGATGGTGATCTTGGCTACGGCGATCTGTCACTCGCTACATCGACACGAGGCTGATTATGCTACACTGGCACTATGCTCATCGGCCCAACGTACACCACGTCGATGAATACCGTCGACGGTGGAGGCTTTGGACAATTCGCCCCGTCCTAAGGGTGGACCTTCACTTGAAGGAAAATTCTTCAAGCGAAACAATATTCGGAATTAGATTCTAATTTCATTCTTCGTTGGGGTCACACAAGTTACCTGATTGCTAACAAGCACAGAAACACCAGAACCAATCAAAATTTTTGTTCCGAGCACGTTTTCGAAAAACTATTGGTACAATGGGAATGACTATTAATGTTTACAATTTGGCAAATTTTTAATAATCTTACTCTTTTAACTGCGAACACTTTTTAATAGCTTTCACTCTTAATAAGATACTATTACTTCCCTATTTAACTATCACTTTTCTATTGATTTCTTCGCACACTGCGTCTTAACTGGTTGACGGCTTAGATTCAAGAGGATGGCTTTTCAGAATTTTTGGGCTATTACCCTGTACCGGCGGTACCCGAGTTCGTTAATGTTCGTCGTTTTTCGTGTACTTCCTTTAAGAACGCAAGTTTTTAATTTTGATAAGGACTCTACTGTTGAATCGCAACTTGTGGACTCAGAGACCTGGTACGCGAAAAATGGCTACACGGAAATAATATTACATTTCATACTGTTTTGCTTTTTGTAATTAAAGATTACATTAAAATACTGTAACCTCGTTACACTTCCCCCTACCAACTAAAAAAAATGAATGAAGGGACTGAATTTATTTTTTTGTGGTACAAAAAATAACTAGTCATATGTAGACGATAAAATTGCTCTGGTATTATTTTTTTAAACTACTTGGAAAAACTTTTGTGTTGCTGCATATATACATTTACTTATTTTTAATTCATGGTATTTTTCAATTATTATTCTGAATATTTACAATTAACTCTAATATGTAACGCGTATCTAAGAACTAAACCCTATTTTTTTAAGTTTGCCAATTATATTGTGCCGTTCATATGGGATACCTAAGTGAAAAACTTCATTTGCGTAGCTCACAACGCATCTCACTACCCTTACTTGAATCGCCGAGAAACTTCTCAGCCACTTCTAAACCAACATCAACTTATGTTTTGGAACTATCCGGAAACATCCGAACATACATCAACCAAACTATTTATTTTGTTGCAGGAACTATCAGAGCTCCCAAAATAACATCAACCTACGGTATCCCTGTTGAAACAGCCTCTACTGTAAACTGATTGATCGACATGTCAAACAAATCGACGAAAAGCTTTGACATATCTTACTGTCAAAATCTCTGTGGTGAATATGAAAAAGAAGGAAAATCAAAACAAAAGTGAAACAAGAAAAAAACATGGAACCAGTTCAGGATTGTGAAAATTGTCTAAAATGCTGCTGAAACTAAGCGAAAAACTAAAAAATACTATTGGAAATTGTGATGGAACACTAGGAATGGACTATGGATGCTGATAATGGAACTCTAACAGGAAAATTACCTTGGTGGATCTATGGAAACACGGTAATCATCTACGCACTAAATGTCGCTCACTGCGCATCGGACGAAAACATTACGCCCCCGCACTGAACAACTATGATACATATTATGTACAACTGAAGAATACGGAAAATAAGTGATAATTCATTGATTAAGTTGAGGAATAACTTAAAAAAAACAGACTATATACAATGTTTACGCTCTAGTGCCTGTGGTAAACGTTCACAGTGTTTATTATCGTTTGTTTTTGTACATAGCTGTAAAATTGTGAACTTAGGACTTGTTCGAAGTGTTTTTGTGTTGTGAAACTTTGTCCAAGGATATGTAAGAGACGAATCTAGGTTCGAACGTCAGTCTGGTCATCGTCTGGCCCTACAGACTCGCACCGACTTCCAGCGTACTCTCCCATCTCAGCTCACCTCGGTGAACTCCGGGCTTGGGTGGTTAAGCTGACTGATCGTTCTAGGGCAACCGGTTTTTCTCTTGCATATTCTATTACATAGCTTTATCTCAAACCACTAGAACTAAATGCTTCTTCTTCTTTTAGGTCAGAAGCAGTCCTAGGGTGATGCCATCGAGACGCGAAGAGGGGATTGCTTGTAGGATGAAAACTGTTATTGAAGCCAATCCCTCCCGCCGAACTCGGAGTTGCCAAACCGTAAGTTTGTGTTTTTTTGGACTAATCTCATTGTAACTGTGCTTTAGAGTGCATCAGACATAGCTGTAAATTTGGTTGAAATGATTATTTTTTCTGTAGATGCGTAGCGTGAAACACGCCCAAACGATTTCCGTTGAGATCTTCTAGGTCGTAACACGCTGTCCCTATTTTTGCTACTACTTTAGCCAACGAAAATGGATCAGCAAGCTTCGCAGAGAACTGCTTGCTTTTATTTGATTGATGAAAGTTCTTTTTCAAGACAGTCTCCCCTATATCGAATGATGGGAGTGCCTTATTTGACCGAAGGTTGTAGTATTTAGCATACCGTTCATAAGCTTTCTTCAAATTTGATTTTACAGTATCGAAAATTTCACGCAGATTATCGTTCATATGCAATGGTTCATAGACAACATCCATTCCATTATCCCTTATATACTTATATTCAGTTCCTGAGCTTATGTAGTTACGCCCGTAGTTAATAAAATAGGGTGTAAAATGTGTCGATTCATGGACAGCTGTCCTAATGGCTAGGGCTACCTTATGTATATCTCTGTCCCATTCTTTATGGTCCTCCTTTAAATATGAACGGATGGCCGCTCCTATCACCCGGTTAACCCTTTCAGTGGGGTTGTTTTCAGGGTGGTAGTTAGCATTTCTCCAATGGGACACATGATATTTGTTCAAAAACTTTTCAAACTCCTTGGCTTTGAATTGTACCCCATTGTCCGAGATCAGAATTTCTGGTACTCCGAAAAGGAGGAATATCATATTTTCGAGAAATGTAATCAAAGGTGTTGTTTTAGCATCCCGTAGGGGTTGAATGATTACAAATTTGGAGAAGAGGTCCGTAACTACTAAAAGGACCGAATTGCCTGCTTTGGACCTAGGGAACGGTCCGACAAAGTCGACTGATATTGTTTGCCATGGCATAGATGCCAACTTCTGTTTGCCCATCAATGGCTTTGGGTTAGCATTGGGATATTTGATCTTTTTACAAGTCTCACATCCCTGGCAGTACTTCCGAACGTCATTCTCCATTGATGGCCAATAGAATTGCTCCTGCAATTTTTTGTATGTTTTATAACGCCCAAAATGCATGGTATCGTGAGTTTCTTGAATGATTTTAAATCGTTGTTGCATTGGTGGGACAAATTTCCATTGAAACCTAGGGTCAATCAATTTGGATGGAATTAGCTTATACACTTTATCTTTAGTCACCCTGAAATCTTTATATTTCTGGTTATTTGACAAAATTTTTCGTTTTAGTTCTTCGTATTCGGGGTCACTTACGCTAACCGCATCGACTGCTCTAGACAGCGCGTCAGCAGTGATGTTTAAGGAGCCCTTTCGATACAACAGTTCAAAATCGTACTGTTGCAATTTCAGTGCCCATCTGATCAGTTTTGCTGAGCCTCCTTCGGCACTGATTTGGCGAAGCCATATCAGACTTTGAGCGTCTGTCACTACCGTAAAACGGGACCCTTCTACATAGTGTCTAAACTTCTGTATAGCCAATATTACTCCAAGGCACTCTTTTTCAGTCGGGCATATTTCCGCTGAGTTGCAGAGAGCTTTTTGGAGAAGAATGCTATGGGCTTTCTAATTCCGTCTTGGTTTTGAGTCAGAACCGCTCCAACCGCGACGTTTGAAGCATCCGATTCAATAGTAAAGGGCAGATTAAAATCTGGGTTGGCTAATACGTTTGGGGATATCAACTCCGATTTTATTCGTAAAAAAGCTTCGTCTGCATCTTTGGTCCATACAATTTTCCCTTTTGACTTCTTTAACAAGTCTGTTA
Organism: Aedes aegypti; assembly: GCF_002204515.2. Classification (NCBI taxonomy): domain Eukaryota; kingdom Metazoa; phylum Arthropoda; class Insecta; order Diptera; family Culicidae; genus Aedes; species Aedes aegypti. The sequence continues at coordinate 13,252 of NW_018736205.1, read as the reverse complement.
TGGGTGCAGTTAGGTCACTGAAATGATCTATAAACTGTTTATAAAAGCTGACCATACCCACGAACCTTCTTACGTCTTTAGGGGTTTTGGGAATCGGGTACTCTAAAATCGGTTGAACTTTTGTACTGTCTATTGCTAGCCCCTTATCTGACAAAGTGTAGCCTAAATAACTGATTTCTTTTTGGCAAAACTTAGATTTGCTTAAGCTTATTGTGAGGTTTGCTCGTCGTAGCCGCTCTGCTACAATACGTAGAAGGCGAAAATGTTCTTCTAAGCTGTTAGACGTGATGATAATATCATCAAGGTACACATAGACATGCGGTTCCAAGTCAAACCCAAGAACTTTGTTCATCAGTTTCGTTTGAGTAATTGGCGCACCTTTCAGCCCAAATGGCATTACTTTAAAACGAAACAACTGCTTTCCAGCTCTGAAGGAAGTGTAATCCCTGCTGGATTCCTCTAGGGGGATTTGCCAATAGGCCTTTGATAGGTCGATTACTGTGAAGTATTTCGACCTCTCAATTCGCCCAAGGATTCCAAGCATATCTGGAAACGGATATGCTTCATTTTTTGTAATTTCATTAATTCTGCGGCAATCCAAGCAGATTCGCCATTCACCAGACGATTTCTTGACTGGCAGTAACGGATTACACCATTCTGCGGTTGACTCTTCTATGATATCTAGTTCCAACATTCTTGCTATTTCTTTATCAACTTCGTTCTGAATATGGGGTGAGCATCTGTACTGAGGGGGCTTTTTAGGTTGGGCACCGTCGACCAATTCAATTTTGTGGGAACACAGATGGGTTCTTCCTAGTTTTCCATTATTAGTAGTTCTAAATAGTTCAATTATTTCATTGAGTTCTTCTCGCTCTTGTATTGTTAGAGTATGCTCTGTAATAATATTTGTTATGTTTCTATTTTCAGAGTCTTCTATATACGGAAGTTCTAAGGAAATATCTTCGGTTGAATCCTCTTCTACCACTGAAGGTCCGTTTGGTTCAACCGTAAAAAGAATCAACTCATCTGGATCACCAAAAAACGATTCAATCATGTTCAGTCCGTGATCGCCAACAGTACTGATTGGTTGCATTCCATTATGATCTACCACTACTGGAGCAATTCCAAATGAATTCCAGAAATCGATCCCCAGTATAAGGGGTTTTGAAACTTCTGGAATCAAGAGTGTCGGAATGACATTAGTCTTTCCTTGAAATGTGAATGGGATCTGTATCACTCCTACACAGTTTAGGGGAGTCTCATCTGCAGTTTTAACTATCAAGTTGATCGGTTGAACCTTGAACTTGTGTTTCTCTACTATTTCTCTGGAACTCAAAATGCTTACACTAGCCCCAGAGTCTAGTAACGCCATTATTGGTGACCCGAGAATTTCGACTTTAACGTACGGGCACCGATTAGGTTTTGTATTAATTTGGAACGCTGTGGCATATTTTGAATATGATTGGTCATTTTCAGTTCTTTGAGAACCTCTATCTGGGGAGTTTTCCGTGACTTCAGATGGATCACTCCCTACGATCGATCTGGATTTTCGTTTTCCTGAGCTTGTGATGGGAATCGATGGTTATTGGGACAATTTGCGGTCACAAAATTCATTTGTCCACACAAATGACAAAAAATCTTTTTTTGTTTGTCACAATTGCGCCAAAAATGGCCATATTGCCGACAGTTCCAACACAAGACATTATTTTGATCGTCCTTTGGTACTTTTGGAATGGCACCAGAGTATTCCCTTGTCTTTTCGTCTACTTTCTTACGCCGCAGGGCTTGCCCTATTGCGTTTAATTCACCCACTTCCTGTTCATATTGGGAATCTGAATCATGTTCCGTTTCCTCAATGTTATTAATTTGATGCGGCCTATTTTTAGGATAGCTATTGTAGCTCCTGTACATCGACTTGTCTAATGCATGGCAGACGGCGACAAGATCGTCTATTTTTTCAATCCTATAGATTGTTAGGAAGGGTTTATAACTATCCTTCATGTTCTCAGTAAGGATATCCAACTTTCTCTCTTCAGACATTGGTTTCGTTAGCTGTTGAGCCAGTTTTTCAATAGCTGAAATAAAGGCATTGAACGTTTCATGTGGGAGTTGCCTCCGGTCAAGAATTTGCCGTTCAATAACCTTATCTTTATTCGGCTGTTCAAAGCGCAACCTCAGCTGGTGCTTGAAACCAACCCAGTTCGTAAATTTATTGCAGAATGTGAAGTACCACTCCTCCGCTTCCGATCCTTCCTTAAAAAAGAAGTTAGCTTGACTTAACAAATCAGTTTCTGAAACTCTATTATTTGTGGCCAACACTTCAACTCTGTTGAGAAATTGAGTGACCGTTGGTCCACGCGAGTCGCCACTAAAATTGATTCTCCACTTGCTGACCGGGACTTGCCAACGATTGCGAGAATCAAAACTAGGTCTGTTAAGCTGTATGGGATTAATATCTCCTGCGAGCGAAACATGTGATGCTACTGAATTAGGATAATACTCATTTCTCATCTGCCGCACTTGTTCTCTGGGAGGTTGTGCTGGCGCATGTGGTTGAGGCGGTGGTGCTGCCATTTGGGGTGGTGGAGGTGTAGGTGGAGGTGGGGGTGGAGGTAAATTAGGTGTCGAAGACCTTTGATTATCTAACATTGGCGATATTTTTTCCATAAGTGACGCCATTTGCTCGGATAAAGCCTGTTGTATATATTGATTGATCTCTTGCTTCAAGGTATCTATTTGATTCCGTGGCAGAACGTTGATCAGATCTTGTTCCTTTCTACCAGGTAATAGAGGCTCATGAGTACGTACTCTTTGATGCTGAGATGCGTCTCGAAAATCGTTAAACAGTAGATCTAATTGTTCTTCGAACCCGTCACTTTCCGCAAAATCATTTCCTCCTACTGCTTCATCCAATAAATTGTTTTCAATTCGCAGTTCATCCAAGAAAGGAGCATCTGAGCTTCGGCTCTGGGTCTGTACTGTATTAACAATAACTTGTCCCATAACTGAAGGGCTTGTTAAGTTCAAGTTTCCAACCTGTTCATTTTTCTGAACGTTAAGTTCCGCTACATTCGAAAAATTCAAATGAGTATTTAGCGGCAAGCTCATTCTACGATCTACTAAACTGCCATATCGATCGAGTAAATTCTCGATTTCGTAGACTAGTTCATTTTTTAACCGAACTTGCTCTCTTGTGATCGCATTTGCTCGAATGATTCTAAGTCTACAATGTCTAAGTCGGGAAATAAGTTTTTGCTCGGGATAAAATTGCATTACATGTTTGATGTCTTGAACCTTTGCTTTTACCGTATCATATTCTTGCGTGATTGATTTTTTCACTCTAAAAATTTTCTGTTTCCGAATTTCTTCTAACTGGGCTTGTCTCAACTTTTGGCGTTTTTCCTGGACGGATCCATCAATTGCTAAGCATCTCAATTTTAATTCATAATCAATTTCATCTTGTAATAAATCATTTGGATTAATATAATAATCCATTTTTTCAAAATTCTGAACTTCCATGATTTTAACAAGTTTTTCTTTATATTTTCAGGTCACCTCCGCAATCACAGAATGGAGAATACAAAAAAAAAAAAATATTGAAAAAGAAATAAAAATAATTCTATGCTTATCGACCTATATTATTATAAAAATTCAATTCAGTAAAAATAAAAATTCAAATTCTGTATAATGCAGCAAAACAAATTCAATTTAAATCTAATTCTAATACTAATCCGAAATATATCTTCAATGAACGTAACTAACTCAATCCCAATTCTTAAATATCTACAAATTCACTTGAATTTCAAAACTAATCCTACTCAATTTAACTAAATACTGTACAAATTCAAAAAACCGTTAGTTGGGCGCCAAATGTAACGGGACTAGGGGCGGCAAAACCTCGGATGTAATACTACCTCCGCTTAAGCGCCAGGCAAGTTTTATCTTGCCGCGAAGGAGCGAGTTGTCTCAAACAAAGAATCCCGACCCGGCTGCGAGACCTCAGGGCGAGTCCTTAATCGCGACCGTTGACCCACGACCGAAACATCAATACACGACCTCCAACGAATAAAAGCAAACTATCAAACAAATGATTTCAACACTTCAGGGTGGATAGGTTTCCTTTGTAGGTTTTCCTACCCAGAGCCTATTCTACTCGTCCCGAAAACCGAAATCTGAAAATACCAGCTCTCTTTCTCTAAAGGTACGAAATCTAAAATCTTGCCAAGATTGGAAAATGCATTAGGTACCTATTTATTCTATTTAAGATTTGCTCATGGCTTTATAATAATCATCTTAAAATGTAGGGGGTTAGTATTTACAATTTTGGGTAGCGCTTACTTGATATTTTTCCCATTGTCCTTAATCCTTCTTCTTCCTTTCTTGATCCAACGAATCCTTTTCCTTCACACTCCGAATCCTTTCTCCGTTCCAATCTCCTCTATTCGAATTCCTTTTTGGTCGGGTAGCGCACACGTGCCGTCGTTTCAACTTCTCACGGCCCTCTAGCGGCCGCTAGCGAAGACAGGGCGTTACGTTTTGAGCGTCACAATGATGCTCGCTCTGTGACGTTCTCGGAGGCGTGGTGAATTTGAGGTTGTTGTTGTTGGCCGAACTAATTATGATGGTGATCTTGGCTACGGCGATCTGTCACTCGCTACATCGACACGAGGCTGATTATGCTACACTGGCACTATGCTCATCGGCCCAACGTACACCACGTCGATGAATACCGTCGACGGTGGAGGCTTTGGACAATTCGCCCCGTCCTAAGGGTGGACCTTCACTTGAAGGAAAATTCTTCAAGCGAAACAATATTCGGAATTAGATTCTAATTTCATTCTTCGTTGGGGTCACACAAGTTACCTGATTGCTAACAAGCACAGAAACACCAGAACCAATCAAAATTTTTGTTCCGAGCACGTTTTCGAAAAACTATTGGTACAATGGGAATGACTATTAATGTTTACAATTTGGCAAATTTTTAATAATCTTACTCTTTTAACTGCGAACACTTTTTAATAGCTTTCACTCTTAATAAGATACTATTACTTCCCTATTTAACTATCACTTTTCTATTGATTTCTTCGCACACTGCGTCTTAACTGGTTGACGGCTTAGATTCAAGAGGATGGCTTTTCAGAATTTTTGGGCTATTACCCTGTACCGGCGGTACCCGAGTTCGTTAATGTTCGTCGTTTTTCGTGTACTTCCTTTAAGAACGCAAGTTTTTAATTTTGATAAGGACTCTACTGTTGAATCGCAACTTGTGGACTCAGAGACCTGGTACGCGAAAAATGGCTACACGGAAATAATATTACATTTCATACTGTTTTGCTTTTTGTAATTAAAGATTACATTAAAATACTGTAACCTCGTTACACAATCCTACAATATTTTTCAATACGCTCATTTTTCGTTCCTAAAACATGATCAAATATTGCTAGGATGAGCTGTTTGAACCATATATTTACAAATGTATAAGTTCATAAACAAAATTTCTTAAGAACGAAACTACATAGAAACAAAGTTTTCTTCAACCAGAATGTAGGCAATTTTTCCTGTTAGGTAACTACAAAATTGACAGTTAAATAAATGGGTCGACAATATGACAAATAGGTATTTACCAATTCAAGTTTAAAGCGTTGAAATGGCTTGAGAATCATAAGTTTACCAAAAACTAACAAAGAGCAGTGAGAAAGTGCAAGTGTTGTCTATCAGCTGTATATTCCTCGTTATTAATTTTTGGAAAGTGAAAAAAGTTTTCCCGAAGCTGTTGAAATGGACAAAGTTCAATATTACGAATACAATTCTTTATGCTGTAACCCCTTCGAACTGGACGGTCACAAATCAGTAAGGACAAATCTACGATCGATCAGCCAAGGCCTCATCAGTAAGCTTCATTCGAATGAAGTTCGGTGGATTACGGAAAAGATGAAAATTTGCGTGAAGTGCTCCATTACCGGTGACCTCAGCTGTTACAAAAGCCGAACCTGACAAGCAAATTGAACTTCTAAAATTACTTCCTAGGAATTGGTCATATGCCAAAGTTAAAGCTCATTTTGACGTGTCTCAACACGTTATAACTGCATCAAAAAATACAATTTAGGGATTCAACCACTTTCAAAAGTAGGACGACCCTCGCATGGATCAGATGTCCAAGATATAGTTTCAAATTTTTACCTAAGGGATGATATCAGTCGGCCATTTCCTGGCTTGAAAGATACCATATCTATTAAGTTACCCAATGGAGTGCGCCAAAATGTTCAGAAACGCCTTTTGCTTGACCCTTTGGATACTTTATTAAACAATATTTGGAAACCTGTAAGAGTGAACAGGAATCTGTCTCATTCACATCGTTCTGGAAACTTAAACCAAATCAATGTGTTTATATAAAGGATTCATCGGCCATGAATGTTTAAGTTTGCATGATACATGAGAATATGAAATTCATGGTTGATGCATTGAAAAAACTAATTGCTTTGAAGTTCATAATACAGAAAAAAAAAAACTTAACACCTTTTTTGACTAGTCAAATGATATGTCCAGATAGTACAGATGATTGTTACTTGAGGTCCTGTGAGAATTGTAAATTAAAGAAATTAGATTTTGTTGCCAATCGCTTAGATGAAAACAACGTTGAAGAAGTTAAGTATTGTTTTGGATTATTTCTCCTCGTTGTGAAATTATCAACAAAGAGAAATATGTAAATGATTTTATAGAAAACTTGAAAAATCTCACAGAGAAGTTTCTTGTGCATCAATTCAAAGTAGATAAACAAAATAAATTTATAAGAGCTTAAAAGGAATCACTAGTTGAAAACAAAAAAATAATGTGCCAGATGGATTTCGCGGAAAATTATTCGTGCGTGATACAAGATTCCATTCAAAGCCATTACTTTGTACGACCTCAAGTAACAATACATCCATTTGTAATTTATTACAAAGACAAATCTTCGATCAAAGTCTTAAATTTTGTTGTAATTGCTGACATAAAAAAGCATAACACGACATCAGTTTATGCCTTTCAAACAAAACTAATTTCAAGATTGAAAAATAAATTTCCTGAGCTTGAAAAAATCATTTATCTTTCTGATGGTTGCGGAGAGCAGTACAAAAATAAATCAAATTTTCAAAAATGTATGCAACCATGAAAATGATTTTAAAATTAGAGCAGAATGGCACTTTTTCCCAACCTCACATGGAAAAGGTCCATGTGATGGTGTATGTATGTATATTTATTAGAGACCGTTTAACCATTTGGTCATTCCGGTCGTCCATGTGATGGTATCGGTGGCAATATTAAGCGAATGGCTAGAGATGCTAGTGGGGATTTTTTTTTTTATTACCGTACGGATTTGGGCCGAAGGGTCTCAGATTTTCATGAAACTTTTTCCACAGGCAGGGCTCATGGATATATGAATAAAAAAAAATTGAGAAAAAATCAGGGTCGCCTATTTTTCCGGAAAACTCAGGTGGAAATTTTTTGTTTTCCCTTGACACTACTTACTTTGAAAAATCATAACTCAAGAACGAAGCATCGTAGAAACAAAGTTTTTATATGAAAATTTAAGCAAATTTTCTCAGAAATCCAAAAAAAATATGAACTGGAAAAAGATTTTCACAAAATTTTCCACCGTTGGGAAAATTCGTAAAGAAAACCGGAAAAACTATGCCCGAACTCGTGGAAAATTTTCAAAAAAATATTTTCGAGAAGGTAATTTTATAAGCTTTAATCACTGAAATTTTTGGAATGCACTTTTTTTTCGTTTTTGAGTTATGGCCAATTTTGTGAAAAATGTCCAGATGTGCCATATAAGACTTTTCTTTGAAAAATCAAAACTCAAGAACGAAACATTGTAGAAACAAAGTTTTTATGTGAAAATTTAAGCAAATTTTCTCAGAAATCCAAAAAAATATGAACTGGAAAAATTTTTCCACAAAATTTTCCACCGTTGGGGAAATTCATAAAGAAAAGCTGGAAAATCTATGCCCGAACTCGCGGAAATTTTTTAATAAAATATTTTTAAGAAAGAAACTTTATAAACTTCAATTCTGGTAACTTTTAGGATGTAATTTTCTTTAGTTCCTGAGCTATGGTCAATTTTGTAAAAAATGCAAAGATTTGCCATGTCGGGCCTTCCTTAGCCGAGTGGTTAGAGTCCGTGGCTACCAAGCAAAGCCATGCTGAAGGTGTCTGGGTTCAATTCCCGATCGGTCCAGGATCTTTTCATAAAGGAAATTTCCTTGACTTCCCTGGGCATAGAGTATCATCGTACCTGCCACACGATATACGAATGCGAAAATGGCAATTTAGGCAAAGAAAGCTCTCAGTTAATAACTGTGGAAGTGCTCATAAGAACACTAAGCTGAGAAGCCGGCTCTGTCCCAGTGGGGACGTTAATGCCAAGAAGGAGAAGATTTTTTTTTCCAGATAGTCCCAACAATAACCTAAAACTTTGCGGAAGGCACCAAACTGATCGGACAAACCGTTTCTAAGTTATATTTTTTTGAAATTTATTAAGAATTTTTTTCTTAGGCCCTTCTCAAAAGTAAGGCTAGAGTCAAAATGGCGAACCAATGATGCAAAAAGGCATTTTTGGGCATAAAGAAAGCATGTGCAAAATTTCATCCAAATCAAAAAATATAAAAATGAAATTTGGGAAAAAAGTCGTCATTTTCTGTGGAACCGCTCAGTTTTCTTCTTCTTTCTGGCGTTACGTCCCCACTGGGACAGAGCCTGCTTCTCAGCTTAATGTGGACTTCCACAGTTATTAACTGAGAGATTACTATGCCAATGACCATTTTTGCATGTGTATATCGTGTGGCAGGTACGATTATACTCTATGCCCTGGGAAGTCGAGAAAATTTCCAACCCGAAAAGATCCTCGACCGGTGGGATTCGAACCCACGACCCTCAGCTGGTCTTGCTGAATAGCTGCGCGTTTACCGCTACGGCTATCTGGGCCCCCTCAGTAGATAGGGAAATTTTTTATTCTTAAACCTACTTGCTTATATTATGATCAATTTCGCCCCAATGCGTCATTTTATTTTTTTGATATTTAAACTATTTTTATGATATGTTAAATATTATTTCATGAAAATTCAATTACATAAACTGATCAAGATCAATGAAGTACTGATTTTGTCGAAATTTATTTGACATTTGCATTCCAAAAGATAACGCAACAAGAAATTGTAAAATAGTGATCAATTTGGCCCTAGATTACGGTACCCTTCTTATACTTTTTACGTATGCATTCGTTCAGAGAGACGTTTTTGTCAAAATTAGAGAGGTTGCAGTGTAGACTGTATTGAAGGAACTTTCGAATTAAGGAGATAACGAGTTATAGAACACAAAGCTAGTGCAACTGCGATCCAAGCAAATGTCCAGGTAGCCATGAAAATCAACATTTTTTACTATGGTTTTCTAATTTGATATCGAGATACGAAATATCGAGTAAGGGAGCGTTGACTGTGCTTAAAAATGTTTTTGAAATGCTGTGAATTTTCCTGCTAAGCAATTCCATGTAATTTTCAAGCTTTGGTTAACATTTCAGGTCAAACGAAGTATTAGAAGCCAAGACCCAAGTCTGGAAGTATGGAAAAACGGCCAATTCGCCTTTTATTCTGTCCAGTACTGTACTGTCGATGAGTCCGTCCGATCCACGTGGATTGAATGCTGCGAAGGGAAGAAAATAACGTTGAGCAAATTCCACGCAAAGTTGTTTCTCCATCTGTATGGAATGTATATCATGTTTCGTAGAAAAGGTAAAACATGAATACATGATGCCGTCGTTGCAGTTCTGTTTTTTTTTTTATGCAAGGTTTGGAACTAGGGAAGAGCTTTTGTTGAGCTTATGGTTTTTAGATTAAATAAATCGGATCGATTAATATTAGGTTTATAAAAAACATCGTTCGCAGGTTTCCCGACGTGTGGACATCGCAGGTTTTGCTGCACAGCCATTCAACTGCGTGAATATGGAGTGAATAAACGATTTGGTTGGAATTAGGTATTCAATTTTTGTCCACAATTTATTTATAAAACATTACACTCTATTGTGTGAATTATACATAAATATGAGCAGAAGAAAAAATCCTTGACAGATCCAGCCAGTTTACGTGCTTCGCGGACGATTCTCAAAACAAACACTACATAGTTGTTACAACAAAATGGAGAATATTGGACAAAGCGACATTTCATTTGTAGCCAGTCTAAACTGCTCCGTCTTTCAACTCGTGACTGATTCTCATCTTATCCATACTACATTTTTTCCGAGCGCAATAAGTTGATCTGAATCGCATGTTTCACAACTGGTTAACCTGAGAGCTCCGACCGAAGGTTATTTCCCTGCACAAGGCTCGGAGGATGAGTGCCCCAAATTTGGATTTACATTCGGCCCGTTTCTCGGACTCTGGATGAAGCAAACGGTTCTCCGGTTTTCGTTTTCTGGGTCCAATGCAGCGCGTTGTCGTCGCTTTTCGGATTGGAACGTGAAAACGAAACTCAGCCCGGAGGAAATCTTCGTGAGTCATAAATATTTGGGATGTGATTTAATTTGCCATTTTCTCGATTCACTTCGTCAAAGAAAAGTGGAAGTGACAAACAGTTACACATGATATTGGATGGAAATCTATCAAATGTTCACGTCCATTTATCTGTGATTCTGCCATTGACCAGTACACAATTTGCGTTCCTCGGATATTCAATACTGGGACAACAGGGGCAATGACTCTGATTGGATTTTCAAAGGATTGGAATGTGGGACATTAAAAGTGGCCTGTCGAATCTTTATTACATTTTTGGGGAGAATAATGGTTTCAACTGTACAGTAGATAAAGTTCCAATTGATTTTCGAACGAGCTGAGTTTCCCGAACAAATTTCAGTTAGAAATGAAAGATAAATATTTTGTATCAGCAGCTAAAAGCTTTGACTATCACCATCATCAACAGAGGATGGAAATACCCACCGCTTAATTATCTTCTCAAACTATCATTACAGTACGTATTTTCCCAAAGCATTGCATTCGCAATTATCAGCATCGTTCAACGTTTGCACAAGCTGTCTACATATGGTTCATCAAGAAATATTGAGAAACCACAATTCCCACAGCTGGCATATATCTCAATCAGAGGAAACTATTCTCAATTTAGACTTCAGGATATTCTCCACAGATTGGGTAGAAGAATGTGTAGGCAGACCTTGCTCGTATACGTTCACCGGAAGGCAGCTCTGTCGAGAGCTGTGTAATTCCTTGTTTGACTTGAGTCACGAGATTGCTGTCACAGACAAATGGAAGGAACTTCAATGTCAAACTGTTTGACCAGTCTAATAATTTTTCGATCATTTCAATATTTGTGAGGATTTTAAATTCGTTATTGTTCCTATTTATGTTTCTCATATCTACAAAGTGATACGTCTTCTTATCTTGCCCTTCTTCTTGGCTCCCAGCAAAACCACCCACCCATAGTAACCCATCTGCACCATTCCAGAGCACTCCTCCAGGCCGTATAGCCAGCCCACAGATTCATCAACATCGAACGAACAACAATGTTAGAGACAATGGGAATTAACTCGATGAAAAGCTGCTTCTTCTCTGTATGACTTTGATATTCGTGTTCCTCATTAGCTCGGGGATCGAGCCTGGTTACTCGAACCGGCAACCAGCACTTGAACTCTAATGCTCTCATTTCGGTAGAACGCATCGAATTGAAACTCTATGAGCTACCAGCACGTAGATGAGAAAAGGATTTATTCTTAAGGCGAAGGTAGGCCGTCATTGAAATTTGTAATTGTCGTTGATGATAGTTGCTAATTCATCTCACGATTTCGAATCAAAAATAATCAGTTGTTTTGCACTGACACAGCTGAAAAAGTATCAGCATACTTTATGCATGTTAGCGCGTACAGTGATACTTTTTCAAGTAAATATAAACTATCAAGACTGAGTTTTATCACTTTGAAATGCAAGCTGAAAAGTCATCATTGTTGCCAAAACGAATGACGGGCTACTTAGCCCTGTAAGCTTTCCCAATTTGAGCAGACTAGTTTAAAAAGGCAATCCGTTTTCGAAAGCAAAAGAAACTGCAATTCAACTAGGCCAGCAATTATAGGCTAATTTGGTTTGAAATATGTGTAGTTATACATAAATTCAAAATTCCATACTTAATTTTTTTTTGATTCTATGATTTTATGCATTTTATGATTTTGATATTTATGATTTTATGATTTTATGTTTTATGATTTTATATTTTATGATATATGATTTATGATTTTATGATTTATGATTTATGAATATGATTTTATTTTATGATTTATGATTTTATGATTTATGATTTTATGATTTATGATTTCTATGATTTTATGATTTTATATTTTACTGATTTTATATTTTTAGATTTTATGATTTAATGATTATTATGATTTATGATTTATCGATTTATGATCTTATTATTTTATTATTTTTATTTATCATTTTATTATTTTCATTATTTTTATTATTTTATATTTTTTATTTTATTATTTTATTATTTTATTCTTTATTATTTTATTTTTATTATTTTTATTATTTATCTATTTTATTTTATCTTATTATTTTATTATTTTACTTTATTATTTATTATTTTAATATTTTATTATTTATTGATTTATTATTTTATGTATTCCTTATCTCATGTGCAATGATATGTTCCAACACGTCATTTATTCTTTCCCGGAATGTTATTCACATGGGCAATCTGACACGAAGTCACGTCTGTTTAGAAACTTTTGACGCCGCCTTATCTAAGAACATAATAAACCACAATTTGTAACCAAGTTGCGAAGTGTAGTTTCCTTTGCGCACGCGCAAGTTAATTCTGGATGGCCAGGCTCTGGCTTCATTTGGCAGCCAGGAAATTTTTGCGTGAAGAAATTCATCCGAGCGGAAATTTTGTTATGGCCGGGAAGTGTGAGGAAAGGTTAGAGTGCAAAAAAAAATGTAAAAACAATTTTTCCTCGGCAATTTCGGCCCGAAATTTTATCACTTAAAAGGCTGCTTCCGGACACGAAGCAGACCTATGTTTTGGGTTCATAGAGAGACCTTGTATTGGGTACGGAAAAAATTTCGGGGAATCAGTAGATTTGGAATGTAAATTGAGGTGTTTTGGGTAAAGTTACGGCGGGATCGCTCACAATTCCGTGAAAACAATCAAATATTTTGCCAGGTGGCCGCTCATCTTAAAACTTTTTTCAGGGGGGAATAATCTCCCTTTG